>NC_055674.1:22222636-22522636 GCF_017976325.1 Chelmon rostratus
AATGGGAGATGGGAGTTGCGGGGTGTGATACAATGGGTTGTGTGTTGGTGTTTGGTTGACAATTTCAGCAACTTGGCCACCTCCAACAACTGACTCCAGACCTGCGAGATGCACACTGCAGGGATTTTATTAGAAACAGACTGAATAGAAGTTTCTGCTGATCCAGGTTTCTGTTGGTGCCCAGATCCAGATCAAAACTGTTTCACAGAGGTTAACCAGACAGGGCTAAGCAGCAGCCTCCAGCCTGATTCCAGAGCTGGAGGAAACAACCACTGTTCTGCTGTGGTGAAAGCACTTTGGGTTGTTTGTACGCACGAATATGACGAGAAGTCATCACCCATGTCGGTTCTGCTCACTGTTACTTACTAATCTAAGTAATCTTTCTCAACGACACACACAAAACACAAGGGTTTGCAGCCACTTCTTTGCATAGTATACTCTTCCTGTTAGTAGAATTACTACTACCTCTGTCTTTACTCATAAAATCAGTTGCTGCTCCTATCCAGGCCTTTCCTTTGGACGTGACCATGATGTCTCCCTGGTGTTTCTGTGCCTCCGTAACTGAAAGTCATCTTTGTATTAACCTGATGTGAATGTGTGTTGTAGTGTGAGGCTCCTGCTCGCTGTATTGTGTTAGATTTACTGTGCCATGTGTCAAAGCACCCCCCCATCTCACACTCTCACAAACACACACACACACACAGGGTGGGTGAAGCAGCTTGCAGTTGCTGTCCTTCCCTGGGACGGTGCAGCTGAGGCTGGAGGGAGGCCTGCAGCAGCGCGCAGGGCTTCTGGATTTAATGAAGCTCCGACCCTGCTAGACCTCAGAGAAGTATCACAATCATCCGCCGTCGAGTCCACAGATGGTTTATGGGATTGCTTTGTTGGGGCCCGAGCCTAAAGCTGCTTAAATCCTGAGGCCTCATTGGTTGGGCCCAGCCGTGCAGGGTGAGGCAGAGACGCTGTGCTGAGACTTTGTTCACCATCGCATTTCTTCCTCTAAACACCAGGACTGCCTTCACTGTCAGCACTGTTTCTTACTATCACTACTACGACACATGCAATGACTAAGATCATGGTAGCACCTTATTTCAACATGCCATTTATCATTACACAATAGATAAACATTTGTTACACATTAAATCACATTATTATGCACCATCATCATAATCAGATTGTTTTTTTCTGTCAGCTGCTACAACTCCTTCTTTACATTTCTTCCTGTGAAACAATCAGAACTGGCCCACAAACACTTAATAAATGCTCATTAATTCACTTTGATACAGTTGCAAGCAGATACAAAGACATTTTTAGTGATGATTAATCTATTTGTTAAGAATTCTAACTGCTCCTATTATATATTATTTATTCATAGTTATATAAACACTTTGTGTATGCTTGGTTTTTATAAGAAGTGTTGTAAAGTTAGTTTTAAAGTCACACCTGAAAGACTAGGACATGGGTGTAATACTTACATTAAACACAGTGTGAGTACTTAATCAGATATAAGCATTCATCATATGTTAGGCTGTGTTATTGATTAAACCTTTATTAATCAGTTAGTGATGTTTGACTTTATTACTGTGCATTAAAGAGTGTTACAAACCATTTCATTGTTTATACAGTGCTTATAAATGCTTCAGTAAGCGGCTGCTGCTATTCCCTGTGTTGGGACTCTATTAGCGGTGCAACTCCTTGTTTGATTTTCACAGTAGCAACGTTGCACTGATTTAGCTAAATGTAATGTGTTGTTCTACATTACACACAGGGCTGGAGCTGACTCTGAGGACACCGAGGTCACATCCTCAGTAGGGTTTCTGGAATTTACACCCATTGTCATGTTATAGGCTGATTCTGGTACTCCATATCTTTGAGTTGAAAATAAAATGTTAAAATGAAAATAAGACTGAGGCAAACGCTTGTAGAAAATATATATGAAAAGAATGCATAAAAATTGTGGCGCGTCAAAAACATTTCCAAGCCGGGTGGAGTTGCACCGGGGGGATTTGGACCCATGACCTTAAAAATCCTGGCTGTGGTCCTGCCTGCAAGCACAACTGCAGCAACAACTGCTGAGCTTCAAATCATTTGACTTTACAAAAGATACGACCTCATCTGAAATAGTGATCGGAGTAAGTCACTGGAGCTTCTGCCACTGTTCTCTCACCTTTACTCTTTATTCAGAAGTCTGCTTCTTTTGCGTGATCAGCAGCAGCAAATGGCAACTTTCAAGACTACTTTAACTGTTTCTGCCTTCTTGAGAGAAGCGAGAGAGGAAATAGAGCTCCTGCAGCCCTCATCAGAGTCTGTGTCTCTCAGTCTTTTGCTGTAGAGACAAACACAGGAACCGCAGCGGCTTCACAAGCTACTAATGGACGGATGACGACGCTTCTAATGAATGCACTCATCATCTGTGTGTGTGTGTGTGTGTGTGTGTGTGTGTGTGTGTGTGTGTGTGTGTGTGTGTGTGTGTGTGTGTGTGTGTGTGTGTGTGTGTGCGGGGAGGGGGTGTTTATGGGTTTATGACAGTCTTTTGGTGTTGCAGCCAAACAGACGCCCCTGTCCTTTAAGCTTTAGTGTACAACTGCAGAGACACATATTTTAAACACATGCTGGCTCATCCGCTGCTTTCTTTCCCTCCCTGCCCCCCAGCCTCTGTCTCTTTCTGTCTTCCCACAGAGACCAGACTCAATGTGGAGAAGGACGAGAGGAAGAAACCGAAGGGAGAGCCGAGCTGAACTTTCCCACTGCAGCCCCATTCACACCAGAGGAGAGCAAAAAAAAAAAAAAGAGAGAAGGAAATCTTATACAGAAATTACATAAATGGCCGATTTTAGTTGTAAATCACAGATTTTCTCCCGCAAACAAAACGAGATGAATTACATTGTGTTTAATTAACGGTCGGAAGCAGCAATGCAATAAAGTGAGGCATGGTCGTATACTGTAAAGTCTCTTTAATAGGAATCCAGCATCAGCAGTGCCATCGCACAAAGAAACAAGAGACAACAACGCACAGAAGAGAGAAAAACATACAAGAAGGGACTGGAACATTTCACGTGGAGGAGAGGATCAGAGTTACTGGAGTTTGGCTGCTCGTTAATCAAGCCTTTACTGTGGCCACATGGCTTAGATTTGTCTCATTAAAAAAAAAGCGGAGGGGAAAAAAAATGACTGGTCCATATTCATCAACAGCAAACACTCTAGAAACTTCGATCCTCCAGTCAGGAGAGTAAATACTGGGACGGGAAGTCAGAGAAAGGGCAGGAGGGAACAGAGTCAATAATTCAGATAGAAATTATCATTTATAGAGAAGCATTGCTTCATTTCGATCAAACGTTGCGTCCTCTCCGTCTCAGGACTGAGCGGCGTTTCGGCTACATCAGCAGAGTCCAACTCATTACTGCTCACTATTAAACAAATCATAGACACAAAGAGCTCATCGGACTGACATCAGAACAGATCATTCAGACAGTCGGCACAACAACATGGAAAACAGAATCTAATGAACATGACAGACAAAAAGAAAGAGCCATCTATATTACATTAAGATGCCATGTTCCAATAAGACAAAACAATATTCAGCATATTGAACTCATTCCAATAAGAAAGACGAGGTTACTCACTTTATATACAATAAATTAGAAATATTTCCTATCAAGAAACTTCTATTTAGTCTGTTTTAATTCTTCAGTAAGCATTCCCCTCCGACAGATTTAACACACAAAGAGCTACAACGAAATAACGTCTTCAATTGACGAAGTGACTCGAGGCATGCGCAAACCATGTAAACATTGTTACTCGTAAATAGAGGACTTGATGCTGCTTATTGAGAAAGTGTAGCGCTTCTCTGTTTAAGACTCTGCAAAAAAGAAATAAAATAAAGGCTGGTTGTAGACCCGTTCAGTTCTGCGTGTTAATTAAAAATGAGAAGAATAACATCAACTGCACTGGAGGCGATATCCACGCAAGTGTGTGTAAACTAAATACTGTGTATGTGTCTAATCTTTACAACATTGGTGCACAAACAGCCGTAACAAGCTGTAACATCCAACACACACACACACACACACACACACACACACACACACACACACACACACACACACACACACACACAGTGTTGTAAACGTTGTAAAGCCTATGTGTTGTTTATGATCCGTCCATAAAACAGCCATTGGACGCCATTTAACTACGCCGGCACTTCAAATAAAGCAGGCCTGCCTTCTAACATGGCCCCTTCATATTTTAACACTCAGATCAATAAAACTCTGCATAAACTGAAGTGTAACCAGATAATACTCCGAGCTATTAAACAGACACTATTGCTAAAGCATTTCGGGCGGGAATAAATCTGAAGTGGTCTGTTGATATAAACGTGTTAGTGAACCTCTAGGAATTATATTTCCATGAAAACCACTGAAAATAAATGTAAAAATTGTCAGTAAACATGTGGGCACATCGGGATTCTTCATCCCCCAAGTTGCGCTTAGAAACCGCCGCTGCGCACAGAGTCCGTATATTTCCTGAAATGAGAGAGCAACCTTGCATAGCAGATAATACACAACATAGGCGTACTGTATGTATAAAAATAGAGCTGATTCTTTCTTAAAATGCAATGCAAGAACCACGTTAAATAAAGACTGGACGATGGTGACCGAGAGGATAGAGATGAGTGTGCGGCGCGCACACATGGACTTTATACGCACAAGAATCTGAAATGAACATTTTTACATCTTCGCTGCAAATAGCTTGAAACCTAAAAGAATTAGCAGCTATGTGTAATCTCTACTGGCCAGTCTGGGTAAGCATCTGTGTCACCTGTTCTACTGAGAGCGTGTCAGGATGTGAGAAGAAGCAGCTATCTGGGCCATCGTCTGAAGTCAATTCAGCACAGATTGGCGGGTGTTCGAGGCAACTTCTCCAGGGTCAATCTGGCATGGGTCCACCCAGATCTGAGTCTCGATGCTTCAAGCCTTATTACAAGAAGGGTGGATGCGATTTCTTTTTTTTTTTTTTTTTTTTTTTAAATCTGGTGCTTTGTGCTGTCTCCTCTCAGATAAACCCTGTTAACTCCAGGCTCATGTGAGGCGGAGGGGACGACTATCGATAGCCGATAAAGGCCGTAGAGGAGCCGCAGGCGCAGCGCATAAAGTATCCGGAGAGGTAGCTGAAGGACGAGGATCCACGATATCGACAGCAGCCCAATCGGATCCCCGGTTGCTGAGTCGGGCTAACACCCCCGCCACCCCATCACTTCCCTACCGTCCTCCTCCTACTACTCCGGTATCTGCTCATTACTTAGGCCGACACCCGGGAAACAAACGGCGGCTTGCTGCCTGTATCAACGCCGGCCATCAGGCGCTTTCTAATCAAATTCTGCCAGCAATGAGAGAAACGAGGAAAAAGGAGAAGAAAAAGGAGGATGAACACCGGTGTGTGTGTGTGTGTGTGTGTGTGTGTGTGTGTGTGTGTGCGTCTGTGTGCGCGCGCGCGTGTGCATCCCCCTCCGCTCCTCGTGCTTATTAATGGCCATGTGAAACCCCGGTTTCAGCACCTCTGCGCGCCTCCGGTGTCAGCGACGGAACAATAAATAACTAATAAAAGGAAGACTAGTGCTTGAGAAAAAAGAAAAACCCTCTCTCTCTCTCTCTCTCTCTCTCTCTCTCTGTCTCTCTCTCTCTCTCTGCCTCTCTTCCGCCCCCCTCCTTCCCAGTTGTAGCATCGTGGCGGTTGGCTGCTGTCTTCCCTTTCATAATGTTGCCAAATATCAAAACCTAAATAATAGCGCAACATAAAACTATGAAGACGTAGTAAGAACAGGAGCGAGTAGTTCACGGGACACAGTCGAATCCTCGTCCTTAAGTGGAGTCTGACTCGTTCGGATGAGAGGATGTCCAGGAGGAATTGCTATTGGTCCGTGAGGTTTTACCCATCATTCTCCATGACCACAAACTCAAATGTTTCCTAGCCTCCTTCTAACATCAGACGGAGCGTTTTCCGACACAAGACTTCAGTGTTAACGTGGCGGCGTCCTCAGCGTCTGTTCGAGATCAATACAGCCATTGATCAGATGTATAGATCGGTGGGATTGGATTGAAGCTCACGTTGTGGTGTCTGAAGGTTAAAACAAATTGGAAACAGTAGATGTGTGTGTGTGTGTGTGTGTGTGTGTGTGTGTGTGTGTGTGTGTGTGAGTGCGTGCGTGAGTGTGTGTGCGTGCGTGTGTATTTTTGCAGTTTTTGGGAAGGCCATTTTGTGTTCTACAGATAAGGTAAAGAGGAGTTTATGTTGGATACATGGTGTGAGCGTGCGTGCATGTGCGTCTGAAAGTGTATGTGCGCACGCGAGTGACTGTCCCGTTAGTCCTTGGGTTGGTCCTTGCTCTGTTTCTTCATTTTCATCCTCCGGTTCTGGAACCAGATCTTCACCTGCCGCTCCGTCAAGTTGAGCGCGCGCGCCACCTCATGCCGCCGGTCCCGCGTGAGGTACATGTTGAAGAGGAACTCCTTCTCCAGCTCGAGCGTCTGGTATTTGGTGTACGGGCACCGCTTTTTCCTGGAGGAGCGCGCATGCAGCCAGTTGGCCGAGGGGTCATCTGGAGGAAGATAAAAGAAGGAAATGAAGGCAGTTGATGATTATAAAAACAAATTATTACACGGAAACTGTCTCTAGCTATTATTTTCGTGAGTTGATTATATTATGAGAAAAATAGAAAGCCGTCAAAACACCCTTGGATGATCAAAACAGCATCTTTCCGTGCGTAAAAGTTGCAGAGCCTTGTGCGTAAAAGACTCTAAAACACCTGACTCTGCAATTGGCACTTTGGTGCGTAAACTGGGTTTATGGTGTCGACATGGGGCGCAAATTTGACACAGCGAGATCCATGGCTGTTTTATTTGACAGCACGTGGAAGACAGACGGCCTGCTCCTTCTTGCAGCTTCCATGACCGAGGAAGAAGACACGATAGCCAAATATGATCAGAGAACTCAATAGTAAGATTAAAAAAAAAAAAAAAAAAAAAACTGGAGCCAAAAAGTAGCATGAAAAGATAAAACACAGTCTGAGCACAGTGTAACTTAATGATCTACGGAAGTAGTTTTGCGAATGGGTTCAGACGTTTCAAAAAATACACCAATTTAAGCCAAAGCATAAAAAGTAACTATTAATTTTAGATTAGCCAGTGGGTTAGCTGACATGGTCACGGCCGCAGCCAATCACACATGTTCATGTGTAGTAACAGAAGACAGGGATGGCTGACTCTGAGGGCTTCTCTTTGAGGTCACTTTCAGCGGATACATCGAAGATGCTCTAATCACGAAGGCAATATAATAAACGAATGATAACAGAATGAAGCAAGCCACCAATCCGCGTTACTGTGGTTAAATCACGTTATGTGACCAAAAACAGGAGTGGAAATTTCCCTCGCGTGATGACAGCGAACACACAAAAACACACCAGGGAAGATGTTTTACAGCGCTAGTGCTGCTTTTTTGTTCGCGTGAGAATGCTGATCAGATTGCAGCTCGGCACACTGTCACTGCGTCACTTCTGATTGCCTCTAAATTAATAAGCGGAGGAAAATTTATGGCCCTGATGGGAACAGAGGAGAAATATTCCTTGTGTTCTTCCTTTGTCTTACTCAGAGTCAATATGATTTTCACATATTTCACACAATAAATCGTATTGAACCAGTTAGAGCATGTGTTTTAGTGACCAGCGCAATTCTTTGTTTTCATAATTAAAGACGTAAATGAAGCTAAAAGCAGAGCGTCTTTGCATAAAGAGTTGTTTTTGCGCAGCCAACGTCAGTGAAATTAAAGGTGATAAAATAAAGGATTTGTGATGACACTGCTCCATCTTTCAGAGCTGCGACGCGCTTCAGTGAAGGAAGAATAGAAACCTGGTCCTTCATTGTGGAAGGTTTGTCTGAAATTGTAAATAACAACGTTGTAACGCATAAATATAGAGGCTGCTAAATTGGATGTTCCTCATTTTCAGCGGAGAGAAAATGATGAATTATTGTCTTGATTTATTTTCATCTTTGTATCTATTTCTTTCTTACGTGTCTTGTTTGCCAGGCCACCCTGACTCCTCCACCCCGCTCCCCACCACCCCACCCCTCTTTATAGCTTTCAGACCGATGTAATTAGCAGAGACTTCTTGTTTGGGACGCATGGGTCTGGTTTAGGGCTGAAAGCTTTTTGCTCTTCCCTCTGCAGAGCACAGAGGCATCTCAGCTATGAGGTCGCTTGCTGGGACTCTCACGGCACCGAGGCTCCACCATGTAATAAAAAGAGGAATCCCTTTTCTCATTTTGAGCCTTTCCATCCCTTTCCAACACTGTTCTCACCTGCAAATATCACTACAGCTTAACTAGACACCTACAATCTCAGGAGATAAGACTTTCCTTTCAGGAAGACTGTGAGAAGTGAGAGCTGCTTCTGCTTCACTTCCACTTTTTGATCTTCTAAATAAAACCTTTATCCAAGAGCAATTGTTCCCTATGGCTAGGCCAGGCTCTCCTCCAGTCAATCACAACTCAGTCAAACCAGGGAGCAGTGTTGCACTTTCTATAGAGCCTGCTATACCAAAAACAAAGGCAATACAAACAACAACCTTGAAGTTCCTGCCTCCATTGGAGGTGACTATTTCTTATAATTAAGTCTTAACACCACACTGGAACTATTTACTTTAAAGCTGCTGTTTCTTCATTGCATTTTATGTGTGACGCCATCACAGTCAGCAATGCAATTCCAAGTCTGGTGCACAACCCAAATGTGACTCCAGTCTGGACATATTGGTCCAAAAAAAAAAAAAAAGTCTCTGTTGATGTAGACTCCCTGGCTGTTTTTGTTGTATTAAAGCCTTCCCGAGGCGGTGCAAGTCAGACAGAATGAAACACAGCACACATGTAGCCTGACCGTCAGTTTGGGCAACATTAGGGCCAAAAAGCCTCTCCTTGTTGCTGTAGCAAAAAGAAAAAGAAAAAAAAGAGATTTATCCTCTCAACCAGGAGCAGATCAGGTCTGCAGGGCAAAGGGTTATAAAGGAGATTTTCTGTTCCTACGTAAAAAGCAGCGTCAGTCCTCTGGCCTGAAATGGCAGAAGGGATGATCGTATCATTCACAAGTCATGGGGAAAGCCTGACTTCAGCTTCAGCGCCTCTTGACGCCAAGCAGAGAGAATTAGAATGTGTGTGTGTGTCCGTCCCTGAGGAGCCAGTCTTTTTCTAAACTGATGTTGGGTGGAGGCTTCGTCTGTCTTCAATTTCACTGGTAATATTTTACTACTCTGACAACCATACTTGCGATAATGCCAAAGCAATTCACACCCCTGCATATGACTTTCATAACAATGATTTTTTATTCTCCCATTGCGAACAAAGAAGTGTTTTGTGCGTGTTAGCTCTGCGTTTGATCAGATTCATCTACTTTTAAACGGTTTATATTCAAATGCACAGCTCCTGTTTTGCGTAGAAGAATATTTACAGCAGGAGAAGAGAAACGGGAAAGTTGGGAATGATGAAAATAAAAACACTGATGCCAAATGGTTAAAAATATGGGATGCTAAATCAAATGTTTGACTTAAAGGTGGAATTTTAACATTTTAAATCTAATAAAGAGGAAGTAAGTCCTAATGTTAAGATAGAACTCATAAATTTGACAGACTATCATCATTTTGACTCTTTTGGCACAGTTTAGACTTGGCGTGAGTATTTCTATTTTGTCATTGCTTTCCATTTACTTTTACTCGTCCTGGCGGGGCTTCCATAATTACTGATAGCAAAGACATACACAAGGATGGACACACTGAATTAATACAAGGCAACCAGTTATGGATGTCAAACCCGACCGATTATTCATAAAAGCATCAGATCCCTTTGTCATTCAAGTCCATGCATCATTTGTCTTCCTGATTTGAATGACAGAAAGGATCATAAGCAAGAGAG
This sequence comes from Chelmon rostratus, assembly GCF_017976325.1. Classification (NCBI taxonomy): domain Eukaryota; kingdom Metazoa; phylum Chordata; class Actinopteri; order Chaetodontiformes; family Chaetodontidae; genus Chelmon; species Chelmon rostratus. The sequence continues at coordinate 22,232,587 of NC_055674.1, forward strand.
CACATCATGGTCACTTCAAAAGAAGTTCTCTAACAGTGGAAATGCCAGATATGATTCATTGTCATAATTGAATCAACCGATCAATAAATTATCAATGCAACAAATTTGACACACAACAGGTCTCTCTCTCTCTTAAATCTAACTCTCACAGATTTAGGAGACAAGTCCACATGCAGTACTCACCAGACATTTGTTGTCATTTCTATAGAACAGAAAGTTCCATTTCATATAATTAAATAAGATAAATTGGGACATGAGCTAATTTAAGCTAAAGATATCTAGACTTAACTGTTTAAAATGTCCTAAAACAAGCATGTGACTATGTGACTGGCATGACTATGTGGAGCCAGTCGTGGTGGCTTTCTCCATAAATGTGGACAAACCCATGATGAAGCCTTACCCACTTCGAAAAGTAGAAGCAAAGACACATAGCTAACGTTTTGCTCCTATTAGCCAGCACAACAAATGTGTAGTAATGCAGCAAAACACAGGGCCCTGTTGTTTTGTGCAGGTGGACTTGAGAGTAATCAGCTGAGATGCTGTCGCAAATGCTTCTGTTTGGTTTGGTAGTGTAATTTGGCCTATTACATGCAAAGACTTTGGATTCAGAAGGAGATGGCGAGCAGAGATGCCTGTGTGATGTGCACTGCATCACCCAGCGTCTGCCCCTGTCCGGATCTGACAGAACACACCCTCCCCATATTATTCCCACCAGCCAAGTTGGTTAGTGGCCATCATCAGTAAATACGTCCTTAATACCCTCTGGAATCAATTTTCTCCAACATGGCCAGCATGTAGAGGATCGATTTCATCTCAGAGCAAAATAATGCCTGGTAAAGAGGTGACGAGAGGCTGGAGGGTGGGGTGGGGGTGTTTGCTGCTTTTGTCACACAGTAAAGTGGGTGCTTTGCATTCCCCGAGTGTATAATCACCTCCAGGACCATCCATTACCTACGGAGCTGTGCCGCGACCGTGGCTGTCACCCAGGATGACAAACCGGTTGAGGGGTGGGAAGAGGCAGAGGAGGCGGTGGGTCGGGGTGGGTGTGGTGAAGGTGGACTTTTTTTTCTCCAAGCAGTGGGAAGACAGGAGGGATGATAACAGATAGAAAGAACCAATGTGGGTGGGGGGTTACGGGGGTGTAGCTTGTGTCGTCCTAACTTGAAGTGTTCTCTTTAGGCTACATCCATGTATCTGCAGAAGCAATGTGCACGTCACATTGACATGTACATGGATGAAAAGATTGATATTGCTGTAAAGCTACGGCCCTGCAGCGTGATGTGTTAAATTGCAGGCCAGTGTGTGTCTTTGCCTATAGGTGTGTGTGTGTGTGTGTCTGCTGTGATAAATGCTGCTTGCATGGAAACAGTGACCAAAATGGCTACAAGACTAATATCACATCCCCTCTCGTTCTCTCTCTCTCTCCCTCCCTTTGCAATTTCACCCTAATAGTTCCAGAAATTGACCTCTCATATATCCCAAAGGCACGTTATTACATTTCCTGAAGTCGTATTTTACCTCCCTCCCCACCACCCCCACCCACCCAACCCTTGCACCCCATCTCACCTAGCCACCAACAGCAACACGCCAATTAATGGGGTTGTTCACCCGGCGTTATAACTTAATAAACTTCAGGGGTAATAACTTTCTCGCTCTGCCCGGCAGCAGCAGCAGCAGCACAAAGACCGAAGTGTAATCTTGTAGTTTATTCTGGATGGCCGCCCAGCACCGGGAACACAAAGAGAATCTGTAGCTGGACGCTGGCTTTGACGGGATGTGATGTTTTAAAAGGTAGGATTCCTCAGTGGCCATTTCGAATACCTGGGGGGGGGGGGGGGGACTCAGCCCGGATTTGTCGTGCTGTTAAGCACCAAGATGCAGACACCAATCACTTCTCAGATTCTCTACTGAGAAGTGCGTCAGAAACAACTGGATTCAAAGAGTCCAGGTGAACTCATTCATAGATTAGCACCATTATTACAAGCTGCCATATCCTGCCTTCAACCACATTTGATGATCAAGCCTTTACAGTGTCCTCATCAAATTGTCATGTTTGGAAGGAGGACACATTACACTGTCATTGTAGATGAAAACTGTATTCTATTTCCTTTTTGGCTACACATAAGAGATACAACGTATTTGCCTTTAGCACTCCTGAAACACCAACTATCCGTCCAAAATTCCTTCTTATTATCTATAATGCTGAGGACTTCCAAGAATCCTGTCATGCTGTAATGTTGCACGCAAACAGCTCATAAGGTCAAAGCTCTGAGAGGAATTTGGCCACTGTTGAATACGACATTGTCAGGCCACTTATGTGAACATGTCTCGTGTGCACAGAGTACAAAACAGGACTTTTTGCCAATAAAAAACCCCAGTGTGCCAACATGGCACCCAGGCAACAATGATACAGCTCAAATGTTTAGCACACCAAAAGTTATAGTTTGTCTTGTTGATAACTGATGTTGGTCTGTGTTTCTTTTTACAATCTGTATTTAGATCGTCATGCATTCAATTGATGTTGGTCGCAGTAGCTGGAAAAGGAAAGTTTTACTCGGCTTATTAAAATATAAACTCAGTTAGGGAAGTTTTAGAGTAGCCTAAAGAAACAGACATTTCTAGAAATACATTTGTTTTCTTGCCAAACATTAGAAACAACTTGTTGTCTTTACACTAGCTGTTTTGTACAGATCAAACAAACAAGATAAGAGACGTTAATTAGTGAGCATTCATGGTTTTTCTTACTTTTGGAAACTTTTGAGGCTTGCTGTTTCCTCCTGTTTCCCTGTTTTCCAGTCTTTATGCCAAGCTAACCTGCTGTGCAAAGCTTGAGCTTTGTATTTACAGTACAGACATGACAGTAGTGTCAAACTTCTGATTTATAGCCAAAAACCTGTATTTCCAAAAAAGTCAAATTACTTCTGACAGCTGTGAGGGCACACTAATGACGACGCTACATAGATTCAGTGTGTTATTACACATTTGTACATGTGTCATAAAAAATAATGTTGTCACTTGTAATAACCAAAGAGTAACTTTTCAGTGGTACTACTCTATCTGTGCAGCACACAGTCCCAGCACAGCTCATTGAAAACAGCCTTATTTATTAACCACTGTGTTTTGTTTCTAACTAAATTCCCGTCAAGGTGTTAGCTCATATTTACACAGCAGAGAAGTTCAGAGAGTCTGGGCTCTCAAAAATCAACTCGCTTTTAGCATTCAGCTGGTTCCTCTGGCTTATCTACTCAGTTTATCTGTGAACTGAAGTTGTGTTAAAGTAAGAAGAGCTGTGTTTAAAGAAACATAGATTTTTGCAAAGATAGAGTTCAAAATGGCTGCCATGTGAACAATAGCTCCAGCCTTCACTGCTTTCTGCTGGTTGGTGCAGCTCCCACTACCTGCCACACTGACCCACTGCACACAGCGCAGACATCCAACAACAAGCCACGAGAAGAAGTGCCGGTGCTCTGAAACAGCGCAGAGAGAAACGTTTTTTTGCACGAGAAAAGTTTCAGTTTGTGTGTTTGAACTCAGAATCCATTACAGGCAAGCTTTCACTACCACACGGCAGACTGGGACACACAGTGTTACTGGTGGAAAGTCTAATAATTCAGGCTGCAGGCTGCTGGGCTCCATCCAGCCCTTAACCAGCTCACTGCTCTGATGGATAGCATGCTCAGATGCTGTAATAAGGTGGCTGAGTGTGTGTGTGTGTGTGTGTGTGTGTGTGCGTGCGTGCGTGCGTGCGTGCGTGCAGTGGCAGTGCAGTAATAAACCTTGTATATGTGTATATTTGTGCGTAATATTTGCAATTTGTATTTCTCCCTCTGAAAAGGCCAGTGTGGGGGTGGAGGCCTTCCTTCTTCTGTCTCTCATGCACGCGTGCACACGCAACGCACGTACACATATCAAACGGTGACGCGCTCAGACGCATGGATCAGTGTCCTCTGGCAGAAATGAGATTTATCCGGCGGGATTAGAGGAGGGGAAACAGAGCCCGTTCACATCCAGCCTCGGTTAAAAAATATACGAAACAAAATGTAAAAAAAAACAATTCAAAACAACAACAAATGAATGACTTTCCAGGGAGGATTTTTCTGTCCCACCCAAAATAAATCAAGAAGGGTTGGAAAAGAGCTTCAAACTGAGCCAACCCCGCCGGCGCATGATGGATTAAATGTTGTTGTTAGTGCGAGTAATGATAGAAAAACAGAGCAAACCCGTGTTCTTCTACCGGCCGAACCCTCGGCGGCTTTATATCAAGATGATTGCGATTTCATGACAGGTAAAATATTGTTATTATTTCAGAGTGAGCAGATGAATAAAACAGCGACTCACATGCGACTGTATGGCCGACACACGAGAGACTGACTTCAAAACACTTGTCTTGCCTGTGTGAAATTTTATGGAGCAAAAAAAAAAAAAAAAAATATTCATCTAAGTAAATATTCAGTCAGCCTTTATACTGATGAAACATGCGCGTTACAAGCGACATCTGAGCGTTCCTTAATTAACACTAAGACAAATCATAAACGCAGATTTCCATGCGCAAACTCACTAAAGGTGATTCATGTGCTGCGTGTCCTGGCAAAACATGGAGGAAAGACAAAGTCGAATTGCTTCGTCTTCCGCACATCTCACCTCCAGACTGAATCACCGTCAGAGGCCGCGCTGAGATTTACGTGCTCCCACAGATTTACACGCGCTCTGCGGGTCCAGAGAGCTCGTCCTGACTGTCCCTAACGCGTGTGAGCGGGGCTGAGTCCCCGCGCAGGGTTCGTCCATGCTGCAGGCTTGCTGAGTTATGAGGCCTCTGCTCTATTGAGAACTAATCTAGCCTGCTCTGCACCTCCGAGCCGAGGTCAGTGATGGACGACCTGACTCCTTTTATGATTTTTATGATTTTCAGACAGGCCATGTATACGGCTGACATACATATGATATTTTCAGCTGTTATTATGTTTACAACTCGGTGTTGCAGATGAAGACTGGCGTTACGGATCAGAAATATGACAAAATGGGCCGAGCGCCCCTCCCCTTGTGTCAAAGGCATCGAGACATGACATATTTGAAATAGAGCGTCACTTTATTATAGTGGCTACCTTAATCTATGGAAGATAATCCAGGCCGTTCAGTGCACAGGCAGTAAAGCTCTGGCTCTCAAGCCTCCACACTGGAGCTCAGTGGTGAGTGTTGCGCGCAGTAAAGCTCTGCACAGTGATGATGAGGAGCGGGAGGTTTGCGCTCAGGTCTTACTTTGTAGCAGTTTGCTCCAGATGAATTTTCTAAGTTAGGACTGGCCGGTCAGCCGGGCTTGGTACAGACTGACATGAGGACCTTCAAGACGCACCGGAGCTCAGACACGAGCATTTGAGCGCGTGCGCCGTTGACTGACAAAAACAGATTTTTACAACAGGTACAATCTACAAGGTACAATCTACCTGTAGTAAAAATGACAAAATCAAAAGCACGGAGCACCTGGTCCTATTCAAACAGGTCAGAAGTGCGCATGCCCTGTCGATTAATTAGCTTACGTAAAACAATCTAGAGGTACACCCAAACATCAGCAACGTGCAGCGGTACTACCAGACTAGGTTTGGATAAGAAGAGCAGCGGAAAAGTCTAATCTGACTGTGAGCTTTGGAGTTTTTGTTTTCTCTGCTTTCCATTGTTTGTCCTTTGACAGCATCTGAATAATTAGACAGATTCCTTCCGCTTTAATCTGCTTTGACTTAGGAGGTTTTCAAGAGCAACCTATTCATCTTTCTTGGGCAAGCATCGATAATGAAAAAATAGCATTAAAATAGTCATTTTAGATCTAACAAGATATCTTTATGTGTTTATTTGGGCTTTTGTTTGTAATCCAAACTAGGAGGCTACTTTGAGTTATATTCAAACTTTCAAAATGGATGCAATAACAGCATCATCTTAATATTATCTAATATAATTTCAGTTTTTCCTCAAGGCTGCAGGTGTTAATCTGACTATTTTTAATTTATTTGTATTTTATTTTTAATTTTTGCTATTTTACTGGTTTTCATTATATTCCAAACTGTTGTTGTTGTTGTGTCCACCACTTACTGGCTGTCTGAAGTATGTGCACATTGGAAAAACACGGAAAAACTGAAACCCACTCAGTCGCTGTTTCACGGTAATGTCGTTATTTTGAATTTTTGGTAATGGCTGTCCCAAGTCCTCCGTTACTACCGGAGCTGGAAACAGGAACGCTACGCGGTAAATATCACAGTAAAGTTAGAGAGCAGAAGGTGGGGGCACTTTCGCTCTCTGGCTCTTTGTTCTTGTTTTATGGCGGCATTAAACGCATTTACAATCTCTCTCTCTCCGCTCTCTCGCTCCCTCTCCCGCGCGCTATTTCCTGCTTTAATAACTTACTTTGATCCAGGCCGTCTTTGTCCTCACTCCCTTCACAAATGTCCTTATTTTCTTCGAACCCAGCTCCCGGGATGGCTGCCGGGTGGTGGCTTAGCTCGCGCGCCGCCGTGGACGTCGACTCCAAGATGTACGTGGTGGTCTCGTGCTGCAGCTGTCCGCCGATTTTGGGTGGGATCTCCCCGCCTAGATGGCCGAGCTGTGGCTCCAGCTTGACCTGCCCCGTCTGGCCCTGCCCCGGGACAGACTCAGAGCCGCGCGGCGCGCAGTCCAGCCATGAGCGTAGGTACCGTGTGTCCGCGGCGGGCACGTGCTGGGCGGGTATGTACGGGTGGTAGACAGTAGGGAGGCCACTGGCACCGTGGTGCGGACTGAACGGGCTCCAGGACGACGAGAAGACCGGAGGCTTCGGCTGGAAGCTGCAGGATGGGTACGACTCGGGATGGGGATGCTCCGCGTGCGCCGCGCCGGCAGGCTGCCTTCCGCCCGCGGCTGCGGCGGAGCTCGAGCCGGAATACTGGACGCTGGGAAAGCGAGCCGGGGTTGAGAGTTCATCGCTCTCGTGACTTATGATGGAGTCCACATAATAGTTGCTCAAAGTCCCAGAAATGGACATTCTCGGACATTATCTGCGAAACGCTGCGAGTTCACTAAATGGAGAACAAGGAGAGAGACATTACGAGATTTTTCTCTTTCGCTCTCTCTCTCTCTTTCTCTCTTCTGCCCTTTGCTAGCTCGCCCCCTCCCTTCCCCTCTCTCTCTCTCTCTCTCTCTCTCTCTCTCTCTCTCTCTCTCTCCACACTAGTCCCCTTCCTTTCAAACAAGTTGCTCACTACAGCGAAACAAAACTGCTTCAGCCTACTCGCACTGTGCGCGGGGGTTTGTCGGGTCTGTGCGCGAGGCGCAAAATGATTGGCCGGTCTGTTTCTTAGAGCCTGATAAAGCGTCAATGGAGCGTAAATCAATCTTGCACGCGGGCCTCTCTCTCTCTCTCTCTCTCTCTCTCTCTCTCTCTCTCTCTCTCTCTCTCTTTACCAGATTGCCCCCTCTAAATAAATTGTCTGGTTTATATGCAATATGCAAAATGAGCACTTGGTCCGTATATCTAGTCTCTGTATCTATGGCTGCTGTCAAACTACAATTATATAAAACCGTTAAGTTATGCTTCGTCTGGACAGAATGCATAAAAAGCAGAGCGGAGACAATGGGTGACAAATAAGTGGCGCCATTATTCTTATTTATTTATTTATCTTAATCGAAATAGATGCGCGTGAATTTCAGTGTGAAGCGCGAGAGACGCACTACCGGCACCACATCCAGTCTTTCTGAATCGTGCGCAATCTCTTAAATCAATCTCATCAGAGTCTGCCTTTAAAAAGCCATTAGCACAAGCGCCAGTAGTCCTACACTCAAGGCGAGTCAACAGATGAGATATTTTTTATCCGAGACAAGATAGATAGTAAAATTAACACCTAGGTGTGTTTAATTATTCACCCGCTTTGTCAGTCTATACTTGGAAGTTTTTCTGGGCGCTGCAGAGCCGCCTGACACTGTTTTATTGGCAGATTAACAGTCATTTTTGTTAACGAGCGCCATTAAATCCGGGCCCTGCGTGGTTATGCCCCTTGTCTTTACAGCGTAAACTACTTCAGCTACTTTTTTGGGGTCCGTTTAATGCCATAATAAAATCCTACATCAGGGCGGCTGCTTGGGTTTTATAGGGCTGATATATGACCTGTGGTGGTGCGGACCGTAAACGCGACTGAAGCTGCTGCAGCCCTCCTCTCGGTCGGGTAAAGGGCGCTCCTCACTCGGCGGTCAGGCTGCCGTGAGTTAACACAGCTCGGACCTGAGCTCGGTGGAAGCGCCGGGGACTGAGGCTGAACGCCGAGTACGACTCTCCTCTGGAAGGGGGACGTAGGTCACCTGACTGCTGGCCTTTGTTGGGGCTGCTGAGCGGTGGTGCGCACTTGTGCTCAAAGCCTTTCAGTCGGCAGCGGTTGAGGGATAAAATCCGTCATTGTGCTTTTAATGAGGAGACTGAGGAGCAGCAGCAGACTGGACTGGCAGTGAGTGCAGACATTTGACTTCCTGCTGACCTTTATCAAAGTCACTGGGATTGTAAGTCTTTATATTTCTTTACAATTATCACAGACGTGAAGTCTTGGACTCTTTGGGGATGCCAGGCTACTAGTCGGAGCAATAAATCTGATCTCTGCGTCGCATACACAGCTAACACCGTTATTTACGACGATTAAATATGAACCACGCATTTCTTATGGGGCTAACGCCGTTATTTACGAGGATGGAGGTAGGCTATGGCGCAGCTTTCAGATGTGCTGAGGAGAAATGATGGGGTGGATCGGAGACAGACTGAGCGGCTGGTGCGATTTCATTTCAGGAGGAGCAACAAAATCCCAAATCAAGAGCGCTCAGGCCCAGCTTTGGCCTTCCAGTTCATCACAGTCTTCCGTCCTTCCGCCTTAAAGGACCAATTTACAGCTCATCTGGACAGCTTCCGTTGGATAACAGCGACCCAGTAAGGACCAGAGTGAAAAATAGGAACTTCATTCAAGGTTCACGAGTGCGTAACGTGTGATCATGAAGTGGGTTTCTGCGTAAAGTTTCAGCTGGGGATTTGAGATACGGCTTTAGTCACGACAAAGTAATACCAGCGAGAGTGTTGCGTGTTATAGAACAGTATGCAGCCTTAGTTCAGTGGAGGACAACATGTCACACAGATGTGCCTCTCAGCATCAGGATGTGCACGTTCAAATCGTGACGCATTTGTTTGTTTTTTAATATCATTCTCCTAAACATGCATTTACGCAGTGTTTCCGACATGCTTGGTGTAGAAACCGACTTTGTTTTCCAGTCATAGATGCTCGGGATATTTTTCAGTCAAAATGGCCTCTCCACAGACCGCAGGCTGTGGGGATTTTAATTTTCGGAGGGCCTCCGCCCTGCAGGCCAAGCTGCCAACCAGACTGAGCGTTAATTGGAGACACTGGCGCTGAAAAAGCTTGAAGACATTATCTACAAACCAGCTTCATTTTCTACACGTTGCCTCAGTGCTCTGACAGAAGTGACATGGACTAAAAAAAAAAAAAAAAAAAAAAAAAACATCCACACACACATTTTCACAATTGCAGTTAGAGGTGCGATACTAACGAGAAGGAATGCGTGGGGTTACATCAAAAATAGCCTGCATGCCATGAGTCTTGTTTTCTGGCCACATATTTCAAAGTGCACTTCCAGTATCCAGTAAGTTCAGATATTTTTTTTCCCTTCAGCCATTAGTCAGGTTGAGGCAAGGCATTCTAGAGGTCATGTACGGCCCAAAACGATACTTTGCTGCCAGTAATGAGTACCGTGGAGTACACGCGGACTCCAGCCTCGTCAGTCCACTCTGAGCAGTTATTTTATAACTTGTCAGAATGTAAAATTAATTGGGAAAAAAGTAAACAATTAAGGCAAATTACCATCAAACTGTCAGGTGATATGAAACAGATAAGCTCTCACATAAGTGTGTTAAAAGTGAATGATTTAAGCCAACTGACCCTGAATCAGTCCACACAGGGCATTTCAGGTTGACTTTCTACTAATAAAAGAATTTACAGAAGAATAAATTGTATTTATAGTATCTCCTTTATTTTCTATCATCGGATTTTAATATTAATTCTCCTAAACAAGTCAGTGAACGACCATAAAACCAGCAGGGTCATTAAAAGGTGGAGTGTAATAAACGTAAGTGAACTCATCATGGAGAGCTTATATTTCAACACTGCACAGTTATTTTTTTCTTTTCCATTTTTTTTTTAGAATAGATTTGAAATAACAGAGGCAGTCGTGTCAAAGAGGTTGAACTGAGGCTGCGATCCTTTCTGCTGATTTGAAATACTGACATGTGAATTCCAGGCGGTAATTTGCTTTTCCTGGAGGCAAAGCCTTCATTTCCACCGACGGATCTGGATTTAGAAGGTATAAATTTAGACTGTATTTCTAATTACACTTCACACGCATCCACGAGGCATTTTGTTTTGAAAGTGAAATACTGTCTGCGAAGTCTTGGTATGCACACACTGCCTGCTCGGAGAAGTCATCACATCATCACCAAATGGAAATGGGATTTTAAGTCTTCTGACAATTTATTATTCTATTTCTGCTGTGGAGGTCTGAAGTTCACCTTCATCATGAGGTCAAATCAACACATGCGTAAACCAAGGACAGATTTTCTTGCATCAAATCTCTAAAACAGCAGATTTACCTTGACAGGGTTATTTTTTATTTTATTTTATTTTATTTATATATATATTTTTTGACTCAGAAAATGGGTCAATTAGATATGAAGACAATTTTAAATACGCACCGAGCACGCAGTCAGGAAGGTACAGAGCCTTTTATTCCTGTGAAATATTGAACTTTACTGACTGACTTCAGCTGCTATTTGAATCACTTCATTTTATTTAAACTCAGGGCGGTGTGTGAAATGTTCTGTAGCACAAATATCTATACGTCTGTACGATCTATGAGTCTCTTACTTTGGACGCTGCTATTAAGAGACTTTTTTTGAACTATCACACACGAGCCGAAAAGCTGCTTTATTTCAATAAGAATTAAAAAAAAAAAAGGAATGCTTGAGGAACAAAATCGAAATAATTGTTTTGTTTTGTTTTGTTTTGCTTTTGCTTTTTTTTCTGTAACTGATGTGTGTAAAAACCGCGGCGGCAATAAAACCAGCTATTAGGATGCTGCTTTAATTACATTGTTGCGGGTGAAACTGAAAAAAAAACGAGATAAATTTTAAACTTTGTTTCACCACTGTTCGTGTACGCGTGAGTGTGTCCGTGTTCCGAAGCTACATAAAACGTATTTTACAATAGCATATTTAACACAATATCCGGAAGATCTGTTCATTACATAGACGTCAAACTCAGCTGGCCAATGAAATAAGGTGTAAATTTTATGCAATACACACGGAAGTTTGTTTTAATAGTGTGTGGACTATTTTAATAAATAGTAGGATTAAAAAGAAAAACACATAAGTGGGCATACAGTACGCAGGAGTCATTGTGTTGCGTTACACAGTTAAAACCATTGAAGTCTAAATGGACATACGTAAACGCATAGATCTTTAAAATATGCATTGCATATACAATGTCAGAGACAGGCAAAGATACTAAGATAATCTGACGATTGATTAATGATTGATTAATGACTGTGGTAAATATGGCTGCATGGTAAAAATTATGCTGTTAAATGTTGAACTGTTCATAAAACAATTCCCAGCTCTTCAAATTTAATACGCGCTCCTGTGAGGCAGCCCCATGTTTACCACAGCAAACATTAACTGCTCTTTGATTTAGAAAAAAAAAAAACTAAACAAAACAAAAAGTGTATCTGGATGACACACAGTTAACACTTAGCAACATCAGCTAAGACGTAATGACTGATTCAGCCTTTCTATTTCAATGAAAAAACATCTGTAGATACCTAACAATAACGGCTATTGAGCATGATAACATGCTTGATTGATATGAGCTATATATTTTAATAACAGCCCATGCCGAGCCTCGTGGATCATGTACAGCATCATATTTCTCAGCTGAAAAGCTTGAGGAGGCTCCAGGCATCTCCCCGTGCCTCTTTACAGCTCAGATGGTAAAGTTGCCTTTGTAAATGAAGTCAGCGGAGAGTTATTAACTGACTATCCTCCACAGCAAGGCAGAAAGTAGAAATGGATCATGATGTGGGGACGGGCTCTCAGCGGCGACAAGAAATGTCCTGAGACACATCTTACTCTGAGAGAAAAGTCCAGCTGCCGGAGTGTGTGTGTGTGTATGTGTGTGTGTGCTATGTGTGCTTGTGTGTGCATGTATGTGTGTGTGCATTACCTCCATAACCTTCTCAAATTTTTGCATCATCTTGCTGCAATGAAGATAAAACCATGTGCGTTATTAAGAAGTATATTGGCTAAAGTCTATAAACCTTTAATGATGGTACTTATGAAACTTGTGCAAGACAGTATGAAGAGAAAACACAGCTAGACCTGTGTTACACCTGCTGCAGACTATAAACCAAGCAATGCTCAGACATGCAAAAGTCCAACCTAATCGTCCTCATCTCAGCTACTTCTGTCTCTGTCTCAGATAATATAGATTTCTTTAGTGCATCATGTGCTATAGACCCACTGATTGTGTGCTAGCAATGTGCATGCGAGTGTGTTTGTTAGAGAGAGCTGAGCTCTCCAAAGCACACAAACACTTTTGTGATGCATACGTAATAATTCATTTGTGATTGCCTTGCGGAGAATAAATGAAAAATAGAAAATAAACTATATAATCTAACAAAAAGCAAAACATAAAATAGGGAATTTCTCATTTCGCTGTGACAATCTCACGTTAACATCCCCCCCAAGCCCACCGCTTTAAAATTAGATGAGAAAAAAATTAGATTTTCAATAGTTGCCCACAGTCTGGTGACTTCAACACAACGGTGTAGAATTATCAGTCCAATATAGCGACTGCAGGAAAATTAGCAGGAGGGGAAGGGCAAGTCAAAAGGGTGATGAAATGATGAAATAAGGCCAGTCTCTGTAGTTTTATCCTAACCTAACCTAACTTTTCTTCAGGCTTACCTTTGTGAGATCTAGAAAACAAACAGCTCAAATTGTTACATCAAAAGGTCATTTTATGACTGCCATTGATCAGTGTATGCATGCAGAGGACAACCCTGTCTCTGTGTCCAGGCTTTATTGTCCACATCACAACCCCACAGGCAGCTAGTAGGACAAATATGTCCATTTAGAGATATACAATAAATGTGGAGCTAATTAGTGACTGAAGTCATCTCTAGCTAAGAGTGCTTCATTTCTTCACCACGCTGGAGTTGCCCTTTATTCTGCATCACAAAGCTGAATGTTTCATATACACTCAGCTTATCGGCTCAGAAACAGTGTGCTTAATAGGTGAAGGCTAAAACTCGTCCCAGCGTACAGATGCCCTTAGGAGACGTTTCAACCGATAACCGTAGTTTCATATTATTACCATTCAGCAGCAAGTCTCTCTGACATGTGAAATAATTGGTTTTGTGGTTTAACGTGCACTTCCTATCATTCTGCAGCTAAAAGCCTGTTTTATGCATGTCTTCATAGACATTTGTTGACGTGATGTGTTGTATTAAATCTGATGAAACTGTAAAATGAAAAAAACAAAACAGGAAAGAATCAGACTTTTGTTAATATTTGATATTTTCTAGCAACATTTCCAGCTGTTAAAGCTTTAAGTTAAGGCTGCCCATCTGAAACATTTGAAACGCGCTGTCATCCTCAGTCTTTTCTGCTTCACGTGCTTGTGTTCTCCTTCGTTGCGGATAAAACATTAGATCACTTCAAATCTAACACTTCGTCTGCAGATATGACTTACCTTAAAGGTTCATCTCTTAAGCAACTTTGATTCATTATCTGCTTCTCAGTTCACCTTATTTTGTTGATTGACAGGTTTACCAAAGTTTTTCTGTACTTACCAAGTGAGAGAAATTGAGGAAACAAGTTTAGCAATTTGTACATACCGACTTACTACTTACACTGTATGTATGTGTGTGTATGTATATTTAACTTAACACTAGTGAAGTAGAGAGTGGTAGCTGATTGTATATTTTGTTGGTTATTAACAAATGTACAATTAATTGAATTACCAAAACCTGCTATCATTCAATGAACCTCTGACTTTAAGGTTTAAAACAATCAGGAAGGTTTTGGTTTGACTTACTACAAACTACTGCGTCTGACATCTCTATACAACAGATTCTCTCTATGGCTCAAAACATACTTCACTTTTACAGTGTACAGCTTCCAGATGGGCCATCCCCACCAGAAAAACAGCTGTGTAAGTCATCTGTGCATAAGCTTATTGTGACCCATATTTACGACGATTGTTAGATGACCTCTGGTGGCTGTAGTGGATATGATAGGAGCAAAGAAGGAAGTCAGGTGACACAGCGTAAAGAGCAAGAAACTCTGCAGGACTTTCACCAAGAAGGCTATTGTAATTAAGTTACTATTATATTAAGCCAAACCATGATTTTGTCATGAAAAGTAACCAAGTAGTTTTAGTGTCAAAATCTAACTAAACTGCAACTGTTTCACACATTAACCACAAGACAGTGAAGATCTGGTACGATGGAGGTCTGGTTCATCTGGTGCTGCACTCTCCAACAGTCATATATGTCATTTTGGAAGTCACTGGTAATCAACATATTCTGTCGTTTGGGTGAGAGGACATGCTGTTCAAGACATAGCCTATATTAGGAATACTACTTAAAGCTATGGATAGAAATATATTCACCAAAGCTGTGTTTTCAGAATTTATCACAAGCATTTGTCTCAGTTGATGACACAGCACAAAAGCCATACAAAGATTATGTCCCCCGCCCCCCCATAATGCAATGTAACAGCATCTTTCACAAGGTACTAAATATATAGTATAATATAGCTGATCATTCTTTGTATATATTGTTTGTAGTTTGTTTAAATTTTTTGCACTACTTATTGTTCAGTCTGATTCTATTTGTGCTTTTGTCCTCATTGAGCTGTAAGGCTTTCTGCAAGTACATTTTCTATTTAAAACATTAAAAATGAGTTGAATTTATCCACAGAATATGATGAAAAACAGTTTTGATGTTGATGTAATTTATATATTTTGCTTCAAAAATATGTAAGTTAGCATGCTGCTTAGCTAGCCCCAGCCCATCCTGTTTTGTAATACCACTTTGTATATCAAGAAGCAGCAGTGCATCACTGTAGCCTTCAGTCTGGCCTCAACACTGAGGGGGTTTTCATGCTGGGTTTGGCTCCTGGCTGACCATCCCTGCTCAGACCTCTGGAGGCGGGTGCTCCTCTCCTCTCGTCGTCCCTTTTGTCAGAGCTGCTGTAAGTCACCTTGTTGCTGTATTCCCTGTCGTCAAAACTGGCCTCCATTAGTCTTAGAGGTTGTGTTCAGTCCTGGTCTGGCTGTGCTCACTGAGTGGCTGATGAACCCAGTTCCACTGCCTACTTGCCTGGCCATGGTGGCATCAAGCTAACATGCTAGCAGCAACAGGTCACGGGAGTTAGCAGTTACTCTGATGATGTGATGGATTATAAACTCAACAGGTGGCCAGTTTGTATGTATCGCACCTTAAAGTTTATGTTTAACTGCCATCTGCCCACTAACATTTGGAACTATGTACAAAAAGGGCAGCAATCATGTTCATTACATGTGGGTGCATTTGAATTAAAGTTGAAAATCAGCTCATCCTTAAATAATTAGCCCCCAGGCCACACTGGCTTCATCCAATGTGTGTGAGATGAATCCTTTCATATTCCCTATTTTTAAAGCATTTTGCTGTAATCTTATAACGTTTTTTTTTTTTGCTACATTGAATCTTAACTAACTACAACTAACTTAACTACAATTGGTATGAGAGGGTGGATGCAGAGATAGCATAACTGCAGTCATTGGTGGAGCATGTTTCTGTGCCTCATGGGTGCTTCTGCTTGGTAGATCTGATCCACTAAACTCTTTCTGGCATATTTTACAACAAGCATAAATTTGACTAATCCTGCCCTTCATTGAGTCCGTGTAAGCCTCCTCCCATTTGGCTGAAATCCTTGCACAAATTTCAGCCTTGTTGGCAGGTACTCCACCCTGCTCATGTTCTTCTTCTTATTTTGTTGGCAGGTGCCATTTGAGTGAATGACTCCTCTTGATAGATATTGCAGCCAATATTCTACATACTGCCACCTGCTGTGCCGGAGGGAAATTTCGTAAACGCCTCAAATAGGCGATTATGCCTCCTGTCAATGTTACAGCCAGGCTTTAATTTTTAAAGAAAGGTTAAAAATACGGGAGATCTATGGGAAAATATTTAAACAAGAGGACAGTGAGAGAAAAGGAAAAACAGGAGGGTTGACAGGTCTGATTTTGAAACAAAATTATCTGCATTCATGAAATAATGATTAAACATAAGTGGATTTCAATAAAATGCGCCATGACTTTTTACAGTGAACTGCTTCATTTACATTCTGGATGTCAACAACAATCTACATCCTGTGTTTGATGTAATGTTGAGAAAATGGGGAGCTTGTACAGGCTGCTGCACCGGCGCCAGAATGCAGCCAGACAGTGAACTGTGGCCGCTAAATGTTAATGTGCTATTAAACGCGCTGCAAATTATACAGAAACCCTCTGCCACTGACACAGGAGAGAAAGAGAGGGAAGAGATTTACAGCCTAATGGCGGCACGTTGAACTTCATAAAACATATTATGTTTGAAAATGAACACAGGCAACGTTCATCATCACGGTACTACAGAGGGTGCGTGAGGAGGATCCGGGAAGGCCAATTCCATCTGACCCCTCCCTGACACACGCGCAATAATTTGTCTTATGTTTGTGACGACCAAAATTTTATTTTAGAGACCAGTCCTCTTTAAACAACAGCTTAACCCTGCAAGCTAAGAACGTGCGGGCTGAAGCCAGGCAGTGTACTCCAGATGCAATTTAATTTAGTGTGTTTACACAGGCAAAATGGCTGCCTCACAAGGACGGAGCATTTGGCTCAGATCACTGTATTGTGTGCAGGCCAGTGGTGGATGAACTGTGGCTTAATCTGTAATAATACATCAGAATTTATTTGTTGACTGTATTTTGTAATAATCTGTATCCAAGGGCAGTGTTAATGGGAATGTCCAAAGCTACAGAGGGTTGCTGAATGTTCAATATGAGCCATGTAGCTGCTAAAGCAGTTCCTCTTTGAGCCAAACTCTGTGTACTTGGAATTAACTCAGCAGACTGCAGCATGTTGTTGCTTCGCAGCAATCACTGATTATTGACTTTGGGTATTTGCTGGCTGGGAGGAGAAGTGCACTCCTCTGGAAAAATAGGGACATAACTTCCATCGGAATGTGGACAAAGGAACTTGCAGCCTGTTCTGCTTTGGAGAGACTGATTTGCTGTTGTTAAAGTTAAGACAAGAACTGTGCCTGTTTATGGAGCTCTTCTGTCAGCCTGTCAAATGATGAGTAGTAACTACACCTGTCAAAAAAAGGTGGAGTAGGAAGTGCAAAGTAGCATAAAATGAAAATAGTGTCTGAACATTGTACTGAGGTACAGCGCTTGAGTAAATGTGCTTTGTTAATTTCCAGCTCTGGTGTAGGCTGAACACCACATTTTATGGTAATTTTCAGAGCCCCTGCCCCCCTTCATCAGAACAGACCCAAAATTACAATGAAAACTCAGGAATTTGTTGACAGTGCCATGTGTGACACCAACAATCAGCATCAAAATACTGAGAAGAGGCCATATTTAGTTTAGTTTGCATATCCTGCCAGCCCAACCTTGCATTCCCAAAAAAGAAGCCAGATTTAAGGACGACTTTAATACCTGACCCCAACCCAACTCGACTTGACCATAACCTCTGAACAGTTTTCCAGATGTTCCCCTTAATTCTCTTTAAGGTCGTTAAAATGATCTTCTTCCACTCTGTCTGACAGTATCAGACACATTTTGTATCAGTGTGTTCCAGCTCTTCATTGAAGCTTTATGATGTTACTGAGCGAAATATTCAAACCCAAGACTCAATAAGCCCACGAGACTGCTCCGTTCCATCAAATGAAAATATATTTGATCTCTTGGGTATCATTTTAGAAATATATATACCATATATATTTGTTGTCTTTGGAAACTGTGGTTAGTTATTTGGGTTTGGACAATGTTTAGCTGCAAAGCATTAGTTTTTAATTATGGCCTTAGTAGCACATTAGTGAGGTTCAAGTGGTTGAAGTGCAGAGCTGGAGTCAGAACATGGTTAACCGAGCTTAGCATAAAGACTGAAAGCACGGGGGAAGAACAAGCTGGGCTTTGTCCAAGGTGAAGAAATACAGCAACACAGCCACCACCAACACATCTAAAGCTCACTAATTAACACATTTAGTAGCTGTTTTTAATAATGTAATGATATCTCGTTTCTTTAAGATGAACTCAACTAAACTGTGCACTGTATGCTAAGCTAGGCTAAACACACCCTGACTCCAGATCTGTAATTAAATTGAGACTGATACAGGTTTTTATCTCGCTCTCAGAAAGAAAGCAAACATCTGCGAAACAATTAACTGTAACAAATAGCTCCAAATATTTCTCATTTTACTATTATGCACAAAATTTCTGTGGACCCTGGTGTGTGTAGTAATGTTGACACAGGTGTTCTCACTTTTTTTGGCTCAGGTCTGTGCTTGATTGACATCTCCTTCACGCTTGTCTTACTTGTGAACACTCACCTGTTCATGCTATGAGACAGAGAGTTCGATGACTTCAGCAGAGCCATGACTCACTTTAACCTGACCACAGTTTTATACCTGGAAGCATCTTCGTGGGTAGATGCAATTTTTAAAATAGTAATAAAATCAAACAGAAATTAGATTTTCTCCTCACTTTGTGTGCTGTGTGTACAGAAACGTTGACTGTCATGATGCTGCAGCTGCGGTGCATAACTTTCAGTGTTTTAAAGTAAGACAAAAACTTTTTGGACGGTAGGTGGCGACAGTGCCAGTTGACTGGCATTTAAGAGCTGGTGTTGCTGTCAGCTTGCATGGTGCACCACAGCTTGGATAACAGACCCTTTTTTTGTTTGTTTTCTCTTTGTCTTAAATTCACACTGTGTTGGTTATATGACCACTGCCCCTTTACAACATTCAACATTTGGAAAGCATTGGGGAAGCTGAAGTTTGCAAGCTAACTAGCTGACTTTTTGCTATCAAAGCTGAATTTGAATTTCAGTTTGCTTTTATGATGATGTTCATGATATGATTTGTTACCCTGGTGCATGCAAAATAATACTTTTTAATGCTGTAGTGCTTCTCTACCTTTCCACCTATACTGTGAATAACAATGATTATTCCCCGTCTGTTTCAAACACAAAGAGGGAACATGCTGATGAAAATCTGAAATAATATCAGCCAGTGAAGACACCAGAGAGAAGAACATAAAGACATCTGGAAGCACCTTCTTCAAACAAAGACAATATTTATTGAGGCTCCTGATGCAGCAACACATGGGAAAACCACCAAGAACATGTGTTTTTCATTCATGTGTGGCCTTTTGCAAAAGCAACCAATCTGGAAAAGCTGCAGTTTGTTTTATCCATCAGATTGTCCAGTTCGGAGCATTAAAAACATCAATTCAACTCCTAAACAGCACATAGGCGATAGAAACTGTGTTAGGTTAAGTGGTAGGTGTGCTCGGTTTCCTCCTGTGTTGGCATGCAGTTGTTCATGTGAGGCTGGAGTGATTCAGGCAGTTTCAGGTTCCTGTGATCTTAAGCATCCAGCCCAACAACTTGAAACTACCTACATCACACAGCTCTGCAGCGACTCTACTCATGGCGGCAGCACTGACCACGACAGCAGGGAGAAGTATTCCAGCTGGTTCTGGGATTTCACGAAGGGTTAACACAGCACAGCACAACACTCTCCATGAAAACCAGCAGAGGAGATGTTTTCTCACTCAGTCGACATCAGTGAGTACAAATGATCTGAAAAGCAATTTAGATGTTTTGTTAAAACTCTGCATTGGAGACGATCTCTGAAAAAGAGCAAATGAGGATCTGTGTGAGCATTTTCTGATTGGACACCCATCATCACAGCCCAGAATCTGAAGGGCAACCATTATTTCTAGATTCACATCCAATGCCAACATCCAGGGCCAGTGTAGGAGGTAATGCGTCATTTGTGAAGCAGCGTGCAGAGTGAATGTAGCATGTCTGACCTTCATGCAGCAGACTGGAGTTTGTCTCTAAAGACAGATGTTTAATTCACCAGAACAATTGTTGTTTTAGTTGCCTTATACAAAACTGCATCTTATCAATCTTTTATTTTACATAACTACAATTTACCCTCTTTATTAACCATGTTGTAGAGAGCAAGAACTTAAAACCCGTTAGCACAGGATATATTCCAGGGTTTTGTCTGGCAGTAGGGTCATGATGACACAGACCATTCATATTCCATGTAAGTAACTCCAATGCAAACCTGCCGCAATATTAAACACTCAGAGCAAAGTGACCTAAGAGCAACACTGTGCACTGAGGGAGGAGTGTGCGGTGGATGACTGGGTAAAACACAGGACTTTCACCCAAGAGGCCGGGGTTTGTGTCCTGTTTTAAACCATAAGTCAGTGATGACTGATTTTAACTTATGTAGCACAATTAAGTTATGTCATGTACCAAATATACTTAACTTATGACAAGTAAACATACATATATTAACCCAAACCATAATATTTTCCTAAACCTGATCAAGTGGTTTTGGTGTTTAAACTCAAGTAAACCCACGACTAACCTCATGTTAAAAAGTCTTTGTGGCAGAAAGGCATCTCATGTAGAGGCTTAAGGGAACCATGTCACTGGTATTTCACAACATGGGAATGAGGATTGGCTGGATTGTCACTACCTTCTAAAACCATTACAAATGACCTCCACGTCTGCTTCCTCATCTGCTACTACCATGGTTACGGTTTGGTTAAGTTTAGGGGAAAACTTAAACATAAGCATGTTTAAAACCAAAAAGTGTTATTTTTACACTTTAGTTTTTGTACAGATCAAACAATCAGGACAGAACCTGTTAATCGGTGAGCTTTAGACGTGCTGGTAGATGGATTTTGTTACCTTTGGACAGAGCTAGGCTAGCTATTTCCTCTTGTTTCCAGTCTGTGTGCTAAGCTAAGCTACCTTGGTGCTGCCAGTAGCTTCATATTTGCCATCCAGCCATGCCATCCAGTGTCAAACTTCCCCTCTGACTCTCACCAAGACAGCGAATGAGCGCATTTCCCAAAATTTCTAACTATTCATGTCGAGTGTAGGGGAAGATTGTGGTCATGGTTAAAGGAAGCTAATGCTGTCAGTTAGAAGGGAGCAGGTCACCTACAGTAATGTGTGTGTAAGTCACATGCCTTGTATACCCAACCAAAGAAGGTTTCTGGCGCCATAATAAAATCACGCTTGCTTTGAGGGAAGGAAAACACTGTTGACATGATGACAAGAGGCCTCATTTCACAAAAACACTTCAAGTGTCTGAACAACTAATTAATGCTTCTTGTCAGGACGGTCTCAAAACTCTCCATTAACGTCATTAACAGTGTCTCTCTTTTTTTTCAAATGTGTTATGCATGTGTTAAGTGATAAGAAGAGTTTGCCTTTAATATCTGTAAGGATTTGCAGTCATGAGGCTAAAGAATACAAGAACATGAGAGGAAAATGAAGGAATTAACCTGTTTTTTTATTGTTTCTAGTGTTTTTGACTTTACAGAGCACATTAGCACAAAGTCTATTTACTTGTGTCAGATTCTTTCATCAGTTTCATTGTTAGCTCCCCAAAACGTCTCACGGCTAGTCCTGCTGGTCTGTTTTTCACATTCTCTTCTGCATCCAGCTCACATTTGTGGCACAGAATCAAAACACCTCAAGAACGCAGACTATGTTTAATATGAGCCAAGAATCATCTGAAAGACTGACAAATGCAAATCCATGTTAATTGAATCACAGTTTAATCATCACGCAAGTACAATGACTCGGTAGGGGTTTTTATGTGACAGTTGCAAGACTGTAAGTATTGCCGTCCTCTGGTTATAATCAAATGATTCAACTGCATGTGACTGAATCCAGCAGCAGGAGGTCAGGCTGCTGCAGTAAATCATATCCAACAAGTAAAATCCCTTCAGCACCAGATTCCTGCTTGGCTTAATGAATATCCAATTGTGTGACCACGATGCAAAAAGGAGTTCGGAGAACCTCTCCAGCTGCTTCGTGTGAAGAAGCAAGGTGACGATACACGACGAACTCGGCCTGAGGTCAAAAGAATAGAAGAATTTAATTTAGGAATCATTTCAGGGGATGGTTTTATAGACAAGGATCCCTGCCAAAAACAGAAGAAAAGTCATATCTGTTTAGTCTCGGAGAATCGGCCATGTGCATCCGAGAGACAAAGCTGACCATCAAAAGGGAATGAGACAGACAGGAAGGACGACAAAGAAGCCAGACTTTCAACGAGGCGCAAAACATCCTTTGGAGTGTCTTTTGTTGACCACCAATAGGCAATAAGGGGCAATAAGGGGCAATAAGGCAGCCGTAAAACCACACTATGCAGTAATATACACCACTCGTACAACTGCCTCCTCCACTTCCTCCAACCACCAATAAACGAGTTGGTCAATTACCCCTGTGGTAAAAAGTAAAGGTGGGAGAGAGAGACAGATGGGAAAAGGAAAGAGGCATGCAGACGGACGGGGAGGCAGACAGGACAGAGATGAGGCAGGAGACATTGTGGCGCTGCAGAAATGTTGCTGTCTCAACATGGCGCCTGCAGACCTGCAGCCTGGGAACTCAGGCTGTCCTCCCTCCTTCCTTTAATGCGAGTCTCTCTATCGTCTCTTCTTCCATTTCCTTTCCTTGTTTATTTCCTTCTGCCTGCCCCACTCTCCTCTTTTTTTTAATTTGCTCTATTTTCTCACCGCTGAATTATAATGAGCATTGCTTTCCTTCACTCCAGCGTCTTTTCTTTTCCTCCTTTCCTCTCCTCTCCTCTCCTCTGCTAACAAACGGACAGCAGCTGGCTATTGCAGCAGCAGAGGAAGTTCAGCCATGTGTTCCTGATCAAAGCTCCACAGAGAAGCCCCGTGGGTCGCTTCTCATGCAACATAACTACTCCGAGTATTGCATTTAGCCTGCGATGAAACACGGTGATGGTCATGTTCAGGAACACGGATCTGTTGCTGACTCACCGTCCTGTCCTAACATGTCGAGATTTCCAACTGCAGCGATGATTTCATAACCTTACTACCATGTGCAGATGCACATGTAGTACCCCAACATCTCGTTTCAACCTGGTTAGATGATTGGATACTGAAAGGTGATATTTGAGAGCTGACTCCACTCTTCAGCCACTGTGTTGAACATTTAACCTGCAAAAACAGAATACTAGTTTATGTGGTATCTACAGAGAGAATTACAGAGACAACATGGGCCATTTACTGCAGCTCTATCAGTGCATCTGATACTAATAAAACTACTTAAACTGGATGGCTGCAGAAATGTTTATGATTCTTTGGGCAGGACTCAAATGCAGACTTGGTGGATGCAACCAAGTAGTTTTTGAGATTAGAAATCATACCATTACCAGTGATACTACAGCTATTGTCACTATGACACAACTGCAAGCTTTGAAACAATGAAAAATGAGCAGGAAAGTAAAATAAAAATGAATGTGAAAACTAGTTGTTCTTTAACAAATTATTGGCTAAAAACTGGCTTTACAAATACGCCGGGCCAGTATACCCGCACTGTTCGATCTGTTGATCGTGCAGTAATTGAAAGACGATAGAGCATGCTTGTCTTTTATCTGTGCCTCTCTTCATCTAAAGGAAGTTCCCTGCACCATCTGCATGTCTTGTGTTTTCAACTGAAGTGAACAGGAAGTGGAACTCGTTAAAATTCAGAAATAGAAGTTAGAAAGCTCTCACAGGAAATATTACATCAGTAGAACCGCTAACATGTTTCCCACAGACTGGAGTTAGCTGGAGAAAAATAACTATAACAGCATAACTGAGCAGAGTTGTGATGCTCATTGGCATGAATATGATATGCATGTGTCTGAATTCTCTCCTGCTTATTGTACAACTGCAGCTAGATGAGTGTTACTGTGAGTAATACTACGCTGTGTTACAGCTGATATTACCACAACAGCACTGGCAGCACTAATGGGACAATTTATACTGTTTGTGCTCATTTCAAATAGTTGTGTTTTCATTTAGCAGAGAAGCTCAACATGAGCCTTTAATCTTATTACCACCAACAAATGCAATGCAGTAAAAAAAAAAAACTAAATAAAGCCTTATGGTCATTTCATATGAGGACAACAGAGAAACAAAGGGAAGGATCTGATGAAACATACATTTCTGATTGTCCAGTTTTGTGTGCTTGTGTATTACATTTGAACCAACTCTGACTGCCTGGTTTATTTCAAGTAAAATTACAGCTGCCAGTTTAGGACAGAGAGCGATGACACACAAGCTGAATGCATAGTTGCAATTTGGCATAACAATAAAATTCCAGTGTGTTTAATAATAACAAACATTTAGCAATTTAGCATGACCAGTGCTTCTATAATATCATTGGAGCACAGCCTATATTTTATTTGAAAAAGGAATTAAGAAATCACATATAATTTAATTATCATCAGTTATGGAGCTTTTCTAATTTGCCATTTTTAACCGAGGCTTCTGTAGCAGTAGGAATTGAAGCGCTTTATTATGAGAATGTGTCATGGTAAAAAGGGAAATAAGTCGAGGCTTCAGACAGGATAGCAAAAAAACACAAAAAGGAATTATTCCTCTCACAAACAAAAGCATTACAAATGTGAAGATTTTAGATCTTCACTTCACTTAAAAAAAATAAACAACAAATGTCTGGCAGGGCTGGAGCTACCACTGAGCACTCTGAGATTAAGTCCACTGTTTTTTATTTCATTTTTCATTTTTCTGTGAATTTGTGCAGTCCTGGGGGACATGGGGAGAATTTTGAATATTTATATGAAATAAAAATAATACACTATATTAAAATAATACATTTTTTACTGAATAATAAGTGAATAGAGTGGATTTGGCCAAAGTGAAATATTTTAGAAGTGTGTTTTGCCATTTGACTGGATGATGACCAACAAATATTTTTTATCCTGAAATCTCGCCAGTGTGTGTCATCGTGGGTTTCTCTCTGTGTGTATGGTAGTTGGAGTAGGCATTTAACTGAAGTTTTGTTTAAAATTAAATTTAAAAAGTGTGGTAGTTATAGGAAATATATTATATTGTGTGAAAGAGTTCAGATATTGTCTTTAAACCAACAAGTTGTGTAGCTCTGTGTTCCACTTCAACAGACATCATGCAGACTTGTTGGGTTTACAGGTGTACGGTGTCATATTTAAACAAAAATTAGCTTCCTTTAAAACCTGTAACTCACAGAGTCTCACACTTGCTGCTGCCACACTAAAGGCTTCAGCATTTCTAGTTGAGAATCTGAAGAAGGCTCTGAGGCACTATTTAGACGTTCATGCTGGTAAATAAAATTGACAGAAGCTGAACAGTTAATAGAGTACATGAAATATGAAAAATCCACATAATTCATCAAAGACTGTTGAGCGGTTCATTGTGACCTCAGTGTTTCTAAAAGCCTGGCTGCAGCCCTGGCTCCTTCCTTCAGCCTTGAATGAATTCAAAATGAATAAAGTCATCTCTACAAATCAACCATCAGCCATCGGTTGTAAACAGTCTGTGACTTTTCACTCAACAGCCTCCTGTCATCATGCACAGAAAAAAGGCACACACTCACCATTAGATGAAGACAGACAGGCTGGGTCCAAGTTGCCTGTGTGGGAAATCAAATTGAATTAAGCATGAAGCGCTTCAGATTTGTATTTGGGTGGGAAAAAAAGATGGCTAAAGGCTCTGGTGCAAAAATACAGAATTAAAAAAAAAGCCGTGAAAACAACAAAACAGTGTCCCACCCATTCATACACCCAGCCTATACTTTCCTCTGAGGCCGTCTCCTCCTCTTTTAAGTCTGTGTGCGGTCCGTTTGCTCCCTCCGCGCAGGGCAGTCATGGACCGACACATCTCATTCCAGTGCAACAGTCCAAGTGAGATGTTTGTTTGTTTTTTTCATCATCATAAGACCCAAATTAATAAAAATTAGCACCTTTTCATGTGGAAGTCTCAGCCAGAACATCCAAAGCCTAATACTAGACACCCCAGTGATATCCCGTCAAACGGCCCCCACTCCCACACACAAACAGAAAGAAGAAGTTTGGTGGTAACTGACGTCAGATTCTTGCAGACTACACTTTGATCAACTGACTGATCTCGTGCCAGCCGGCCAGCGCTGCAACTCGAGCCTCGTGCGTGAACTGTGTGTGCGCGTCCAGCGTGTGAAAGGTCTGTAAAACTGCAGCTACAAAGGGTAGACGCCACACGCTCGGTTAATCGCAACTCACACCACATCGTCTTCCTCATCCTCTCCGTCTTTTCCAGCGTCACGCAGTCCGAACCGAGAGGTCCTGTCCTCCATCAGTCCATCAGATGCTGAGGTCCCGCGGCTCCGGCACGCAGCTGCTTCGTACTCATGCACATCTCCGGTTCTGGACCCTGATCTTCACCTGCCCGTCGAGCACGGCGACGCTCCTGCTGATCTCCAGGCGGCGCTGTCGGGTCAGGTACATACTGAAGAGGAGCTCCTCCTGCGGCTGCAGGGTCTGCTGTGTGGTGTGAGGACACCGGTTCTTCCTGTCGGGCCGGGCCGACAACCAGGAGCCGACGACCGGGCAGTCCGCCGCCGGGACTGGGCGCCTCTGACCGAGCTCATCTGCCAGGATGGAGAGGAGATAGAGTTAATTTAAAGAAATGATTAGAAATGATTACTAAAAAAGGAAGGCTTTAAAGAAGAAGAGGAGTAAGAAACGCAGTGTCCAGTGAT
Organism: Chelmon rostratus; assembly: GCF_017976325.1. Classification (NCBI taxonomy): domain Eukaryota; kingdom Metazoa; phylum Chordata; class Actinopteri; order Chaetodontiformes; family Chaetodontidae; genus Chelmon; species Chelmon rostratus. The sequence continues at coordinate 22,259,526 of NC_055674.1, forward strand.
TAATTGTAATTAGCATCGCTGACCAAATAAAATCCTAGAATTCAACTTTTTCAAGAAGTGGAGAAATACACAGGCCTACATTTTTTATGTGCAGTAGATTTTTAGGACATGACCAAAAGACATCTAAACAACACCGTTATGATGAATTGATCACGGAAATCTAAACAATTAGGAAAAGCTGTGCAAGCACACACACACGGTCAGAAAGGACCAGGTACTGCTGCTAGTTGTTGTTGTTATTATTATTATTATTGTTATTGTTATTATTATTATAATAACCTGTGTGTGTGAGAGAGAGAGAGAGATAGCATTTTCACAGCCTGAAACTGCAATTCAGACCTAATGTAAAAATTATATTTTATTAACCTTTGTATTGTAGCTGTAATAAATGCACACAGCACACTGACTCTTTAAATACTAACACTGCCGCGGACGGATGCGTAAGCAGAAGAAATAAAATTTAAGAAACAAGACATCTTTGTGTTTTTAGAGTAGCGCTGCTCCAGCTCAGTAAAGATCCAGCTTACATTTGAAGCTGCAAATGCTGCAGTTATTATTTGGATTATTAGCCTGTGTAGTATCAGTTACTAATATTCAGTTTATTACCATTTTTGAAGAGTTAACACTAAGTGTGTTACCACATTTATTATTATTATTATTATTATTATTATTACTACTACTACTACTACTACTACTGCTACTACTACTTAGATCTGGCAGACTCCCGTGGAATAGATATACATTTCAATACGTAGCAGAACTACAACAAACGCATTAAAAACGTATCAAAAGTAGCCTAATGAACTAAATTGTCAGATTGTTTGGTGAGGAAAGAAAGAAGTAGCTCGGAGTGCAGAGATCAGAAATCGCCGCATGTAAAATGATTCCATAATTTGGGCCCTGGGAGTGATCCAGATTGCAGCCGTTGTTTAAATACGTTGTGATAATATTAAAACTTCGGATGTTATGAGAGAAAACAAGCCCATAGCCTTGGTTCCACGTCATCCGTGAAGGTATTTTCACACACCTCTGCGCGCGCTCAGCTTTCTTGAACGGAGCCAGCTCTCTGCAGGACTCTGTCTCTTGTGCAGAGAGTGAGATGTTTCAGTCTTTACTCGAATCACTTTTCTTCCACATGCTCACTTTCATACATCAGCTCGTCGCCATGTTTAGCCAGGAAATTGTTCGGCCTCTTTATCTTCCACAGAAATGCTCATACGGAGCAGAGTATAGGCTCGCAGCTGAGCGCAGCAGCGGGTGGTACAGCTAATATTAAACCTCAATTTACGTTTTCTTTGTGCTTTGCTCGTTTTTTGGGTTAATAATCGTAATTTACGACGACGTCCCTCCCATCCCACTGAGTCGATACGATTTCAACATGGCATCTCTGCTCTCATGTCTCAGGCGCACGCAGATCTGCGGTTATATATAAGAACGCGCAATATGCAGCAGGAAAGATCGCGCGCACATCATTGACTTTACTTCGCGAGGCTTCCACTTCAATTCCAGTTTATTGAGACTCCTTTAATCTGAACACATAAAACTATACAGTATTTTTATGCATGATTAATTCAGTCTTATGTTACATATTATGGGATGGTAAAGCAAGGGGAGATGCTATTTTGTCATCATCAACAACAACAACAAAAACAAAACAAAATATTTTCGTGTTTTTTTTCTGACTCCGACTAAACTCACTCAGAATACATCCTTCTTTTAGGGACTCGTTCTCAGTTTGGCACCTCATACCGAAAATGTATTTTTAAAAATAACTGTCACCTAAATAGAATTAGAGTAAAACTATTAAGTGTAATACGCGCGTATCTTTTCGGCTAAGAAACGCATCAAACTTTTTTTTTCATCTCATACAATAACTAAAAATTCCCAAAATAAATAAGTAGCCTGTAATTCAGATCATGAAAGAAGTGACAAGTGAAAACCGAGAGAGGAATAAAATCCATGTCCAGTGAGCTTTCTCAAGAAAACTCGTCTGATCAGCAGATGCTCGAAACAGAAACAGGAGGCTGTTTGAGATTTACACATCTATGTGTGTGTGTGTGTGTGTGTGTGTGTGCGCGCGCGCGCGCGCGCTGTCTTTGTTGTTGTGTTTGGACAAAGAGGCAAACGGAAGTAGCTGCTCATAACTGCATTATATTAGTTGACGTGCCACACGTTTACTCAGGTGTGCGCCTCCTGTTTGCCTTCATCGTTCCCTTCAGAGCCGGCTCCGCTCTTCCGAGGAGCGTCCTGCTCCCCTCGGTTTGCTCCGCATGCCGACACAGGCGACAGGAGCGGGGCCCAAACACCGCTGCGTTTGCTCTATCTCATGGGCCTAAAGTGTCACCACATTTCCGGGCCGGCTGCTGGACACGGGAAGAGGGCAATTGAACCCTGGTGGAGCAATAAATTCATCCTAGGGAGAGAGGCGGTGGGGGGAAAAATGACTCTTTGTCTTGAACAGCCCCCCCATAAAACGAAATAAAGAGAAGAAGAAGACGGTGTGAGGGACAGGAAGGAGAGGCAGAGGAGTCACCTTGTCTCGCCTCCCCCTCCGGCTGCTGCCATGGCCGAGCTCAGCCGTCTGCCTCCTCTTCTTCTTTCCTGTTTATGCGTTGTCTTTTTTAACAGTCCACCTCCAGCTGTTGTTTTTCAGTCCCCTCCCATTTTGTTTTCTTCAAGCCTTTCTCTCTCTCTCTCTCTCTCCATCCCGCCTCTCCATTTTAACACCCATGCCTCGTTTCGTTCCCTCTGTTTTATCTTCCTTCGTCCACTGTTTCTTACTCTTTCATATCGTCTTCCCTCTCTGCCTGTAGCATCCCTTATCTCGTTTTCCATCCCCCTTTCTCCCTCTTCTTCTTTAATATTTCCTGTTTTTCATTTTTTCTTCTCATCCTCTCTCCTCCTCCTCCTCATTCCCTCCATACCTTGTGTTTGCGGTGCCGGCACGGTCCGCTCTCTCCCCAGACCGGCCTCCTCGGTGCTGCTGCCGCCGCGCTCCCTGCAGGAGGACCGGAACCGAATGACATCCCTCGTTGCTCCTTGCTGTGATTTCCTGTTGTCGTCCGTCATGGAGCATCAGCAGCACTCCACTTCCTTGTACCTCTTCCTCTGCTGCCATCATCCTCTGGGTCCAGCGATAACGGGTCGCTCTCATCCGCCAGGAAGCTCGAGGCTCTGCGGATGGCGCGCGGTGTCCACAGGGCTGAAGGGGTGCCCGGACCGCGCTGGCAGAGTGACGGGCCTTTCTTGGCCATCAAACCGAACTCGCGCCGGACCCACCCCAGGAGAATAATCCGTGATGACCGTGCTGCTGCTGGTTCGGCGGCCAATGTGCTTAAACCGGCACATGTCCGGTTTCGGGCGGCAGTATGGACCTGCGCTACCGGTTCGGTTCCTGAGTGACGTTCAGGAAGAGGATGATGGATGATGAGGAGGATGATTTTTGTTGTTGTTGTTGGAATGCTGCTAGCAGTAAACGCGTGCGTAACGCTCATCCAGAGCCTCAACGCGCCTCACACCTGTCGGCAGCAATGCCTCGGTGGGGGCTCTGCGGAACCGGCGGCATCTCGTGCCCACCTGGCGGCGGTTGATACTGAGGTGCGGCTTGTGTTGATGCTGCTCCTGGCGCATCATCCTCATGCGCTCACCTTCTCTCATATTAGCCCCGTTAAGCTGCCGGAGCGCCGGTGATCTGACTACCTTGGAGTCTTTGAGGAGGGGGAGTTAATGGAGATGCACCTTTGCTGTGTGTGTGTGTGTGTGTGTGTGTGTGTGTGTGTGTGTGTGTGTCTGTGTCTGTGTGTGTGTGTGTGTGTGTGTGTGTCGCTCTTCTGTGGAAACATTTGCGAGGAAAAGGGGGCCATGTTTTGGGTTGATGGGGCTGGAGACAGACTTTGACTGGAAACGCTTCCTGTTAGGCGGCCAATGGCAGTCTGAGGTTCACGGGCAGGCCACGCCCCCGACTCTGACCGCTTTTTCTTCTATACTTTTGTTCTTCTTTTTTTCATTCATAATGGGAAATCGACTAGAGGCCCCATTAAAACGCGCTCTGTACATATTTCACCGCCGCTTCAAACGAGAACCACGCGCGTTTCAGAGCCTGAAAGCGAGCGGGAGGCCGAGGCGGACCGACTCCAAAGCTGCATCCAATTACAGCTCAGCTGAACGCCGCAGCCCGCTGTGGAATTTCCCCTCCGATCAGGCCCGCACATCGCTCTGAGAAAGCGGCCGCTTTATGAAGTACTCTTATGTTTCCGAGCAGCGCATGGGGAAAAGCTCTGGACGGTCTGATAGGAGGTGAAGTCGTTGCTGGCCACAAAAAGAGGGATGGTGTAGGAGCAGGAGCTTTGTTTTCATCTCACGGAAACATGAGAAAATACTGCTACCAGAGCTGCTCCAATGAAATTAACATAAAGTAGATGTTCCACTAAGTTTGTGGTAGTGACGGAAAGCCAGAGATACAGCAGAATTTCCCCACATTTGGGAGGTTTTGTTTGTATGATCGAGTGTTAGAAATCACTAACTAATGACTTTATGTTTTTTAACAGATTTATTACTTTATTAAAGTCAAAGCAAACTATGGCTTTATCTTCTCTTTTTACTCTGCGAAAGCAGCAGCCTGGTGTGTTCAGTACCCTGGTCAAGCCTCTTAAAACACTACATTACTTAATAATGATTTCAAATATATATGTGGGGTTTTATTTCTGGATCTGAACAAACTTTTGCGAATATCAGTGTCCACAGTTGAATTATTTAGCCATTAACTATTTAACTTTTTTTTTTTTTTAACTCTGCAATAATATATATATTATAATAGTAAAATATAACGGTAGCATTTTGGTCCATATGAAAGGAAGAACATTATAGGATATAAGCACTATACTCATAGTCTTAGCACACTTTCTTTGCAGAAATGTTGATATTAATCGAAAACGGGAAATGTCTTTAAATACAAAGCGAGCAATAGTTTTTTATCCTGACATCTTTGTCAGGAAAAAAACGTGATTATGTCAACATGATCACGTTTTTACAGGTGCGATTTCCTCACGGTGTCTGTCGATATTTACCTCTAGATTTAAGCAATCTCTTTTAAGTCCGCCCTAAATCAGACTCAATGAACTCCATCATGTCCCTGCAGGTGTTGGGGGTCTATCATCAGGGGGACCTGCTGCTGCTCAGGTGCATTTAAAGCAGAACCCGACGACAGACTCCAGAAGAAGAGGAGAGAAAGAGGAGGACGGCCACGCAAGCACATGAGGATAGCGATGGCCTGCTCTTGTGTTGCTCACTGTTATGGCCGACTGCAGTGCATCATCTCTGCCTCCAACAGTCGCTGTTTGCTCCACTCTACTCCTCAGACACAGCAGCAGCAGCAACAGCTGCATATGCAAACACTCGCATTATAAATTTGTGACATCGATGTAAACTGCCGCTTTTATGACAAGTGGTTCAATTTTTGTGTTTGAATCAGTGTGAAATTAAAAGGAGCAAATGACACAAATAGCACACAGGCTGCCTGTAGAGCATCAATGGAAAGTGTCCAAATCCTCCAAAACAGCTCTGATGAGCAGTATATTTGACCATAGAGGAGTTCGGTGCTCTGCAGGCTCTCACTGAAAACCTCTGAGCTCCATAGCTGAGAAGTTGGAAATACTTTATAATAAGCGTCCAATACACAAGTAATACATAACTTATGCATGACGCATGAGCATCTAATGCATGAATGAATGCAGGGTGGATGCATCATGAGGAGTTCATGTGAGCATATCAAATCACAGGGACTTCAAACACTCATTTACATGCCGCTTCATTAGCTGGAGATCAGATGCATGTTTTCTGTGTAACGGCAATCCAGCTAATGAAGCTGAGCAGGACCCATTCCCAGAAACATGATGCTGTTTTAATCTTATCTCTAGGAGTGTGGACAAGTCACAATCAGATTCGAGATGAAACGTGAAGCTCAGCTTTTCTTCCTCTCTTCCTCATAGCAGCAGACTGCTGCAGGAGGCTTCATATCTGTCCAGCTGTCCATATTTGGCCGCTGGCTGCTGGACGTTTTTGGTTTCAGTGCAACATTCTCTCTGTGCTCAAATCATTTCAATGTCAACAAACAAACAGAAAAATAAATAAAAGGATGTTCCTATATATATATATATATACAGCACTGCTATAACTGCAGGTGGTCTGTAAGGTGATCATTTATCGTGTGTATACATACGTACATACACATACATACACATACACACACACACACACACACACACACACACACACACACACACACATTTGTATATACATATACATATGTTGGTGTGTGTGGTTCCAAAATTTCATTTCAAAATTCTTTGTGTTTTGTTGACGTTGCTTTATGTCCTGATTGTTTGGGGTCCCACAAACTTTGCTGACACACACACACACACACACACACACACACATTGTGATCATATGTCTGGAGCATGGACAGGTCTAACTCCTTGGGCTGTATTCAAAAGCCAGAAGACGTGTCATTTCCCTTTGGTCTACTTCTGAATCATGTCTATGTTTGTAGGAATTTCTAATTACCACAGAAAAAGTCACATTAGGGTAAAGTTAGTTCCAAATTCATGCAGTTTCCTGTCTCCAGCTCAAACCGACCATAACTGATGATGACTTTAACAGCAGCCCTGGATCGAGCCTTATGTTATGTGCTGTTTTCCTGGGAGACAAAATAGCTAAAAGCCCTCGTGTTTTAGGATGACGCAGAGCTGAATGAAGTTTTAGCTGCATATGAAGCCCAGATGGATGTTGGGTAAAAATAGGCTTTACAAGTACAGATCCACAGTCCGTGGACGGCCGCACATGTGGTGTCCAGCTTTTCATACTAATGCATCTCCGACCAGTGTAATTTAACTATAATGACACAAGTGTGTCCGTGAAGAGACACATCTCTCTGCCTCCCTGAAGAGCCAGCACATCGCCACGAGCAGAAGATAGCAAAGTGATTAAACGGGAGATCCCTCACCGTGTTTGGAGGCTGCAGGCGGCGTGACGCAGACGCAGGACGCACGGCGACGAGCACAGTCCGGGATGGAGGGAGATTCTTCTCACTAGTTTTATGTTTGTCCCAAAGTGGGTTTGCGCTCTGCCTCCCAGTCGGTCTGTTCCGGTCTCTGCACAGTTTCGACGATGAAGTTCCCGACCCATGCTGTAAAACCGCGCGCGTGTGTGTGTGTGGTGTGTGTGTGTGTGTGTGTGTGCGTGCAACAAGCCGAGGAGACAGCCTAAACTTTCAGAAATGACATTCCACTGATCTCTCTCTCCCTCTCTCTCTCTTTCTCTCTCTCTCTCTCCCTCTCTCTCTACCCCCCCCCCCCCTCCATCCTTCTGTCTAACCCACTCCCCACACTCTTTCCCACTTTCCACACAGTCTAATTATAAACAGAAGCAGTATTGCCGACGCACACACTTCTGCAAATGGTGCCCCCCCAGTCAAGCTCGTATAACCGGTTACCATGACAACTGGGCCCCAGATCGCTATAAAGTTTTACAGCACAGAAAGAGGCCCGAAACTCCCACTCTGCCTTTTTTTCCTGTGTTTGTGTGTGTGTGCGCGCGCGTGCGTGCGTGTATGCGTGCGTCACTGAGAGGAATGGTGAAGAAGAAACGGAATCCATGTCAAAACAGATTGTGATCTCCCTCTTTCTCCCTCTCATGCCTTCAGAAGTTGTTTTCCATAAAAAGGGGTCGCAGGGGAATTGAGGCATTTTTCATTAAACCGGGCCAGTGAGCGCATTAGGAGGATTAAAACATATTTATGGAGCTGGATTTGCATTTCTTACAGGCACAGACGCGCGCGGCCCCCGGTGACCTTGCACGTCTTGAAGGTCGAGGTCGGTTTGGATTAAATGTAGCTTCACTGTGTCAGTGAGCGGATCGATGGTGTGACCCGCCCGGTCAGATCCAGTGCTGTCTTTGAATTGGACCTGCGGGAGTTTTCAATAAGCGGCACAAACTAGAAGAGAAGCAGAGTCATTATTCATGCATGTCAGCCTACCAGTGACTCTCAGAAGTGGTCAAAGCTTTCAGCTATAGGCCGCAGTTCAGGGGACAAGCAGAGAGACGTACAACCAATACTCGTTTTGGCTCGTTTCAACGAAAGCCTAATTTATAATTAAGCGTTATTGGTAACGCTTCACAATGCGGTGCACAGGATCATTATTTAATTGTTAATGAAGACTATATGAAGACTATAAGTTTATAATTGTGAGTTAATGGAAAATAGACTCAGAGGTCACATGGTGATACATATTAGGTATTAATTATTCTTTATTTGTGAGTCCTTCCAACAGCAGATGTGCAGCACAAAACTAGCTCCAAATCATCAATTACTAATTACTGAATCACTAGTTACTCTTTTTTCTTTCTCCTCTTGCCAGATCATGTCGGATTAAGGATGTCAGATATTTAAAATAATGAATAACAATAACAACTCAGTTATTGATACCACACATTTGACATTTGAGTGTTATTCTCACAGATTAATCCATGAGGATGCATCATGTTTTATGAGTCAGTCACAGATTTTGTATGTAAAATCTTGTCAGATGTCATATAAATGTCCTGAATTTTAAATTTCTCCAGTAATAAATCGAAATTGTTCCTCAGTACAGTACTTGAGTACCGAGTCACTTTCAGGGGAGACAGAAAAAGATGTGAAATTCCTGCCCAGTTGATCCTGTTGCTCCTATTCTTCAGCACATGTTGTGAAGCTGCATGTTCCAGGCTCATTTCTACCAGAGCCAGATGTGTGCTTCTGGACATGGTCTGTCTGAAATAGCAGACTCACAACAGCTGAGATACTTGCTGCACTGCCAAATATCTCTCCTTTTCTATTATTTAAACATTTTCAGAGCCACAAGGAAAGAAAGAAATCTGGATCAGTCACAGTTAGTTCAGTCGAGGCGTTTTCCAGCACTTCTGAGCTACATGGTTCACTCTGAGTCGTGTTTAACTGCAGCTGTATACAAGATGTTGATGTGTTCCTGATCTGAAACTCATCCTTTTAGCTGTATTCATTCACTGTGCAGTTTAGTGAGACTATATTACAAGGATTTGACTCGTAATACATGGCCTCCTTATAGTCTGAAGAAATATTTCCCAGTTCCTCAGGTAATGTTATATCATTTAAAATAATTTAAAGCAACGTGATTCGTCTAACATATTATTTTTGCATCCTGTTAACACATTAGGGATTTGTTTTTAATTTAATCTTGATTTGGCATCAAAACTAATCTGAGGTTTTTTAGGTCCTTTGAGATAATCCAGACATGTATATTACTTCACATTGTATCAGAGGTCAGTCTTCCAGCAAAGATTTGGTCAATAAAACTTTATTTTGTGTAATCTGACTGAGAGATTTGCAGTTTGCTGTCTGAAATGAGATGCTCTTGTTGTACCTACGTATGACCAGGAGGTGGCACTGTGGTACAAAGAAAGAAAGAAAGAAAGTAGTCATGACAATTTAAAAACTGTTGGAAATTATGATAATGTTCATTATCAGAGTAATATAATTATTCATTCATTCATTCTTCATTCATTCATTATTCTGCAATGAGTCAAACTGTTAAAGTGTTACATTTATTTGAATGATAATCACCAGTTAATTTAAAATGTTATATTTATTAAGATGTCAAATTTCATGAAGTTTCAACCTATTTAAAAAGACTTCTTTTTTTTTATATAAATACGATCTGGATGTTCTGTCAATGACATCAGCAGCTGTATCTAAAGTCACCTTTTATTGAAAAGCCTGATTGATGGGTTTCATGTAGAGTCATTTCCAAACTGAAATGCAGCCAGTAATTTAAGCTGTAAGGTGAAAGGCTCTTTGTCTGATCTCTTCACCATCAAGCCCCTAACCCAGTGTTTTGTTCATTTCCGTCTCCCAGGATGCACTGGGCTCCGGCCTGCAGCTCTTTTACGGTTGTGTATTTCACCGGCTCTTTTATTGCCACCGACAGACAATTAAAGTCTGCTGAACACACGCTTGCTGCCCGTCAGCAGGCTGCGGCTCCATAAAAAGCGTCTTTCTGTGAAAAACGAGTGGCCGTGCCGTCACGGGTAGGGGGGGGTTGGAGGCTGATAGAAAACCCACTGCGATCAGGGTTTTATCCTGAGCTCTATAAAATCAGGGACCGCACAGCACCCCACCCCAAAGAGGTCCCATTTGACCTTGAGACTGAGCAAAAGTGCAGCCTGGTTCTCCTTTCTTTGCTGTTTTCTCCTGCATCACACCTGAGCTGAGGCAGCATGACAACCAGTGCGGGGGTTGTGCCAGACTGTGTTTTCCCCCTGAAAACATGGTCACCAGGGAAGAAAGTAGCCATATCCAACCTGAGAGGACAGTTCTTCTCTCAGGTTGCACTCTGGCTAAGAGGGGAACAGGATTGTTGATTGTTGTCTGAGCAGGGGTTGATTTCATGGTGATGTGACTGTTATTGAACATGTTGCTAAAAGACTGTAGAGTGAACTCTGAAGCTGTATTGCTCAGTGTAAAGAAAACTGAGCTCTTAGATACAAGCTCAGGTACAAAATGAGTTTATCTTTAGCAGCTGTGTTGCAGTAAATATACCAAGGATAATGTCAGAATACAAGTCGTGAGCAACCTGCATCACAAGGGTGTATGTGGTGTGCATGAAAGTGTTCAGAGACCTGCGTGTGCGGTAATGTTACTGTACATAGTTTTATTTGTGTGGTGGGTAAACAGAAAAGCCAACATGCTCAGTTCCTTGTGAGATTTTATGATATGATATGTAGTTTTGTATGAGCACAGATGAGACAAACTGGGGAGCTGAACATTTGGCCATGAACTATTTGGTAATGGCTGTCATTCATGTCATTACAACATTAACGTCAAGTCATCAAGTGGCACTAAACACTGTTATCTGTAGACACAAGACTCTTTACCCTCCTACTGTATAGTAATAATTCTATGTCTTCTCAAAGAGTGCTAACATGATGCATCTGGTCTTGAACTTCTGCTGCTGTGACACTTCCATGTGAGAATGATGTTCGTTGTTCATTGTTGGGGAAGAAATCCAAATTACCCTCCATGTACATTATTACTGCAAATGCTGCTTTTGGTACATGATGTCTGTTGTAGTATTAGTTGGTCGGTTTTAAAGGAGAAGTCTGGTGATATTTTTCTCACCGTCTGCACAGTGCTATGACAAGATTTTGTCACTCTTAAGCTGAAACAGCAGCACAGCACAGCACCGTACAGTATTATTTTCCCAGCTCCCATTAGCTCCATTTGTCCATGAGTCAACCATTAAAACCGGTTTTAAGACTGGTTTTAAGGATATGAGTTATTATTTCCAACCTGGACTTTCAACATTTTGGATACCTTCTTCCCAAGACACACCTCTGCAGAGATTAAGACAAATAAAGCACGATAGAATGCTAACAATTGCTAATTAGCATGACATTGAGTTTACAGTACAGCTGAGGCTGATTTGCAGGCATTTGATCATAAACCAAAGTGTTAGACCAATCCAAAGACTTGGCCTGATGGTGCCAGATGAGAGTCAGTCAGAGCATCATGAAGTTATTACAATCCATCCTGAGGGGGACACATCTGTCCTGGAATGAATGTCTGTGCTGAACTTCATGCCAGTCCATGTAGGAGATGTTCAGACATTTCACTGGATAAATTACCTGCTGCTTGGCACCAGATGAACAGCCAAGGATTCTTTCAGGACTATGAGGACCTGAACCAAGTTTCACGACAATCCACTGAATGATTGTTGAGATGTTTCCGTTTGGACCAAAGTGGTGGATCAGCTGACTGACAGACTGACATGTCCACAACTGGAGCCGCTAACAAAAAACTGATCGTTGTCAGCTTTGCAGGGTAGATTTTAGTGCAGCTTGCTGTCATTACGAATTGTTTGGAACTGCTGCTTCCATGTCTACTTGCGATGTAGTTCATCATAAAGAACACAAGATGGAGAAAGAGAGCTAAAAACTGGCCGCTCTAACTCTCTCTCTGTGTCCTCCCTACAGTGGATATGACTCCTATCAATCAGACTCATATTTTAACTCATTGTGTCCCGCCTTGTTTTACAGTGCAGCCTGCAGTTTCTGTCAAATAAACGGCAGAGGAGCACATCTGGTATGTAGCTCGGTTATACTGTGATGGACTGATAGATACAGTGAAATGCTGAAATGTTACAGTTGCTAGCTATGTAAACCACTTTGAAGGCATTCTTTTGTTGTCATATGTGGTGTTATAACTTTTTATTTGCTGTTGACTTCCTGCCTCCCAGTAGTTCAGTGAGTGTAGTGTCTGCAGATCCTGCCATGTTTAATTACTTTTATATACTCTATTATACCGCTTATATTATGCCTTGTTCATTGATGCACTTTCTTAAAAACAGACCAGTTTCTTAACTACTATATCAGAATATAGATAATAAGTTCAATATGGATCAACCCAACAAGACTTGTTCACTAAATGTGCAACATTAACTGGCCACTACAACTGTTTCTGATTTGAAACACAGTCAACAGATTCAAACTCAATGTCAAATATTCTTTGTACATTGTATATGTGTACATTATATAAACAAATATAGACTACAAAATAAATGAAAAGATATGAAAATCTTCTTCGTCAGTCAGTGTTTGTGTCAGAAGCCTGCCAAGATTTTCTAATAGCATAATAATCATTTTCAGTATTAGAAAGAAAGCATTTTTTTATCAATATTTCTGACATCTATTGACAAAATGCTCAGACCTATTTCTAAAATGTAATGTCGCTGAACTGTGAATTTAAATATATTTTACTAATAAGTAAGACAGACGTGGATGAGAACATTCTCTGAATGACTCCTAGATTAACTGAGAGGTGGTATTCATTACTTGTATTAGCTGGCCCTTTCTGGTCTTTGTGCTCAAACAGGCTGTCATCAGACACATATTGTAAACTTATTCTGAAAACACGTTGCCATACGTATGTCTACACTCATGAATAAGCTACCTCCTCATTCACTCTGCTGTTTACTGCTCAGAGACATATTGCACATCTCTACAGTCCTACCAGTGATGTGCTGAAGCCACAGCACAGAGGAACCCACAGCACAACTCCAGCTATCAATTGCTACAGTGCATTATTTCCAACAATTCTTCCAGCCAAAGTGTTCTGTGTATGGGAGTGTGTGTTTATTTTGCTGCTTTGCTCATCGTGGATGTTGACAGGTAATTCAGAACACACACTTCATTAAAGAACTAGCTGATTATTTTTCTCGTAGGTTAATTATCTAAAATCTAGACATTGTATGTTCAAGACAAACATAATAAGAACAGAAAAAAAACATTTCTCAGAAAGCAAAAAGGAAGAATAATTTACGATATTTCTAAAAGGAAATATTACACAACTATATATCACTACATTATATATAATGTCTTGTACAATATAACCGTGAAGTTGTAGAGGAAAGACATGAGTTAATAGTGGGAAGGTAGTACAAAGGGTGCAGTATGTAAGTAACAAACTACATGTCAAAGAGAGCATCACAGTGCAAATCCACATTATTTTTAGTGCAGTGTATAGAACATGTCTGACATGTAGAGCTCAGATCGGTTAGGTGAGGGCAGTGTGAGCATGGTAAGGTGGAGCTGAGGGGTCTCACGGCCTGAAGGACGAAGCTGTTCTGTGCTCCAGCGTTGTGGAGGCAGATTGCTCTGCAGGGTGATCAGGTTTGTGGCTGCGGTGAGTACAGTCCGTCAGCCTTATCTCCAGTGTTGCTGATGCTGGCTAGATGGTACCAGTCATGGTAATTCAGAGCCTTCAAATCCTGCGCCGCGCACACGCAGTCAGGATGCCTCCCTCACTCCTCTGTAAAGTGTAGACTGACGCTGGTTTCCAGTGTCAGAGTGAGACATCCACCCTGACCTGGGAGGCTTGGCAGTGCTCTAGCGATGTGCCACTAACTCTGCTTTTAGCTCTCAGAAACAGCTTCATTCTTTTACTGTGTTTTCAGTGATTTTGAACAGACTATCAACTACACCTTTTCACCTTTTTGCTTGCCATAGATGAAAAAGATAACAACACATGAATAAATGATGCTGCTCTATCTTGAATCTTGGTTTCATCTTTATCGTCACACTTTGAGAAAATCATAAATAATCACAGCATTGTGTTGTGTCCAACAGGAAGCAATACACTGGACGGGATCATTTCCTTAAGCAGCATAATATATAACACTGTACTTTGAAAAGACAAAGACTAGACAACGATAAGACAATAAAACCCCAGTTTTACTGTTCAAAGCTGTTGTAATTCAGTGCCATTAAAAGACGGAGAAGTTAGATTTCGTCTCTCTGCAGTGAAACCCGGTGTGCACATGTGTCTGACCAACAGCCTCACTGTCAGCCTGGTGCCATCACTACAAACAGGGTTAGTGTGAGTTACTGCTGAAGTTTTGTAGTTGGTTAAGGTTTTGTAAAACACTGTGTGGGTTGAATCAACTTACTGTACATTGTAGGTGTTTTTTCCTATATCACCATACATTAATTACAGTTATTTAAATACAAGGGAGGCTTTTTAAACAGTGTGCATGTCAATGTCAGTGCAGATGTTTAGACTGAAAAGTGCTTCCCACCGTACCAAAACTTTAATTTTAACTTTTAACTTTAATCTTTATTTGAAGCAGAAGGGAAAATGTTGGATAGCATGAATAAAAAGCATCTGGGACTGCCTCTCCCCTGATTACATGACAGCACCCTGATTCTTTCATTTTCACTACTTCGAATTTGCAGCACCGCTTTTTAAAAGCTACAGATGGACATCGAAAGAAAAGTCAGACAGGAGCTATAAAACACACTCTTTGACACACACGCACACACACACACACACGTCTGTTCAGGTGTTGATAAACCACCCAGGTGGAGGTCTTCTCTTTCTTTAACAGGGTTTTACAGGAGCAACAACATGGCGATCAGAGCAGGAAGTGACTCATAGGTCAGCTGATCCCACACACATCTGCTTCTTATCACCATGCCAACACTGTTTGTGTGTGTGTGTGTGTGTGTGTGTGTGTGTGTGTGTGTGTGTGTGTGTCTCAAGTAGCATGGTCTGTGCGACAGTGTGAGTGTGACTTATTATACTGGGTTGGTATCTGTTTATTAGAGCTGTGTTTATTACTGGCATAGAGAGTTATACATAAATAACATATGTACATAAAATTGAAATGCTTGTCACATAGAAGACTGTGGAAAGACTACAAAGCTAAAGAATTCAAGTTTACATATATGGCAAATGGGTATTTTACTGGAAAATGTAGCAACATTCAACATTTAACAATACTTCCAAAAGTTTATTTATATATCATTTGCCAATTTGAAATTAAAAACACAGAGAAATGACATTGAAAATATGAAGAGTAAAATCTTGGCCCTGCCTAGATAAACCAAAACAATGTTCACACTGTTGAAGACATATGTAGATGAAACATAATACACAGCAGAGGTTTAAACTTGTTCTCTAGAACTTGAAGGCTAAATGAGACAAAGAGTACCATAACTTAGGGACAGTATTTTTTTTTTTTTTTAAGACAAAGCTGGAAGACTGTGCTCTTAAATCAGATTAATGGTTGGAAAGTTTACCTCTTTTAAATACAGGCACTTATGTCCAAAACATGCATACATTGTATTGTTTAGTTTCTAAATTAATGCAGAGGATGGTGTGCATGGACTTGAGAGTCATTTTGTCTTTAGTTTTCCGATTATTGTCCTTGTCGAATGCACGCCTCTTTACTTTAGCAGACTCATATACCGAAAACCACCTCCAAAACTTCCCTGTGCTTTATGTTATTCTGGACAGGGGAAGGTCAACATGTCAAAGGCAGGAGCTTTGTGGATGTAACTGGGCTATTCCTTAATTTAGATTTGATGTTTGCATATATTTCTGGAATGATTTTTTTTTTATTTATTTTTTTTTTGTCGCCAGATGTTAAGTTGTTTTGATATGTTTATTGTTTTTATGGTGCCTGACTGGGTTCTTAAATTTAGGAAGCTGGTGGAGAGCTTTCAGCCCACCCTCCTGCCCAGTGACAGTTGTCCTGTTCCTCAGATGTATTCCATACGGAGGACAGGCAGCAAGCTGTCTCTACTGTTCAGTCAAATCATGAATCATGAATCAAATAAGAAAATTAATGTTAGTATGAGCTTAGCAGCAGCAATGCAGAACCGCTAAAGCCTTAACATAATATCCTTTTTGGCCTGTAGTGAGGAATGTGAGTCTGACGACACTCTGAGTGAGAGAATATTCCCGCTTGGCCTGTTTGCACAACATTGAAAGGCATTATGAGGACCTTCCTTGACAGTAGAACATGTAGGTGTTTCCTTGTATACAGTTGCTATTTAATGGCTCAGTTGCCACAGCAGGAGTTCCACAAGGCTCCATTCTTGGGACATTCTTATTTCTACTGAATGAATTTTGAAGTATTGCTGTTTCATTACCATCTGAATACCTCTTCCCTTTTGCAGGTGATGCTTTAATTTCAGATAAGGCATTCTTTTTTTCCTATTGGTGAAAAAATAAATATGGACCAAAAGGCTAAACTCTCTAAATGTTTTTGTATCACCAAGTGCGAAGAATTCAAACTTAATATTTCTAGGAAGTTACTCTTACTATCGTTTTGCTCATTCTGATCATACTGAGCCAAAATCTCATCTTTTCTCTGATAAACATGAAGTCTTTTTTCACACATATTAAGCTTTTCCATATTTCAGTCATTATCCTAGACTTTTCTGTCATTCAAATGGGAACATTCTGCACATGGTATCATCCTCGTGTTTCGCTTTCCAAGCCTGAACCCATAATGAGCATCATCCTTCCACAGCGAAGTGTCTCTGGTGCTGTCCAGTTCTCTTCACCACCACACCTCCCATAAATTGAAACATACTGTGTGCATTCATTACACATTCACTTCCACTGTTGTTAGTCTCCTGCTTGCTTGCTACCTTGTTGTTTGACTTGGAGAGGACACATATGCTGAGTGCACCTGTGTTTCTGCACAGCTGTTGTGTATCATTGTTTTTATGTCATGCTTTCTGTGCAAATGGACTAACTAAATAAACTACAGTAATTAAGGCTCGCTAATGGCTGGCTCACTTGTTTCATGATAAACCTAATGATGTTCAACACGAGCCAATGCAAATGAGGGAGAAAATCAGCCTGGATGAATCTCACAGCGTAACACCTCGAACAGCCGCATGCCTTCACCTCTCTGCTAAACAACCGGGATACACACACACACACACACACACATTTATAAGGTCAACATCATTGTAGATGGCTGTAAAATTTCACAGATGACTAGTACGTTGGCTGCCAGTACATTTGGTTGTTTAACAGCCACATGCAGTCTGAAACTACCCTGGCTCTGTTTGAAGAGTCCCCTTTCTGTTGCCTGCTGCATGTTGGCCTGCTGCTCGTCACAGACAGAAGAGTGTGTGTGCATTCTTCTGGTCATTTGAGCCTCCGAGAGGAAAGCCACTGAAACCATCAGAATCTGTCTGACATGACACTTTGAAGGTAGCACTAAAAATCCAGCGAGGCAGAGTTAAAGGATGACGGGTTGGTCTTGGATTAGATCAGTCCATTCCTGGCTCCTGCTGCACCATCCTACAAACAGGTCTCTGTCAAAAGGACCATGGAAGCTGAGCTGCAA
The DNA here is from genome assembly GCF_017976325.1 of Chelmon rostratus. Taxonomy (NCBI): domain Eukaryota; kingdom Metazoa; phylum Chordata; class Actinopteri; order Chaetodontiformes; family Chaetodontidae; genus Chelmon; species Chelmon rostratus. The sequence continues at coordinate 22,277,240 of NC_055674.1, forward strand.
CTATCAGCAACACACAGCTGAAGCCTCTGTGAAGGCGGAGAGGAAACACTTCTGACCATGGAGCTCCACAGAAACATTCAGGGATACTGAGAGGCTCTTCTGATTTCCACCCTCTGTCATCCAGAGGAGTATGAACCTCAGTTTGAAGCTATCACATAGTTCAGATATGTTCGTTCTCTTCTTCCTATTTTAATTAGATCGATAACTTGGCCAAATCCAGCTCTGCATTCAGTGTACTTTTTTTTAAATCCAATCTTCCCACAATGATTTCTTTTGTGTAATGATAGGACCATACTTCACTCTGTAGAAACGTGATTCTAATACTTCTTTTATTTGAGTCAATAATCAAAGCAATTAGATTTTTGGATTTTTTTTGTTTGCTTGTTTGTTTGTTTTTTCTTTTTGCTTGAATTTTCAGCTGCAAAATGTTTTTTTTTTTTATTGGGCTTTCACAGCAGCATCACCCAGTTAAAACTCCCCGGAGTGCTGAAATGATTTTAGACTAATTCAAGTGCTCAAATTAATTTGGTATTTTGACATTTTCTGAATCCTGTTGCCATCAAATGTCCACTGTTCTGTTTTATTCAAATTTTAAATCACACAGGTCAAAGACTTTTTTATAATCAGCGACGAGGACAAAGATCTTTCCTTTGGTTCCTTTTGATGCACATGCTTTGTTGCACATGCTTTGTTGTCTATGTCTATGTCCTTTTCAATAAAAAAGATTACACTATAAAATACTTTCTTCAGATTCTCAGTTTGTCCTCAATAGTTATTATGATGGTTGTTGTCTCTTTTTGTCTCCATGTCAGTTCGTTGTTGCAAATGTCATGATATTTTTCACCTGGTGATATCACATTAAATGGTCTTAGTATTGCTGCCTGGAGCTTACTAACGGCTGCATGTCAGCATTTCTGTCCTTTCCTTTCTCAACATTTATTCCCTGTATCATCAGAACTTTGGTTTTGTTTACTGATACAAAGATGATACAGATGATCATGTTGAAATCCATCATTATTTCATTTGATCTGATAAAAATCTTTCCCTTTGTTGGTTGTAATACTTAAATTCAGACATCTTCTCCTCTTTGTTATGGAGCCATTAAGGAGTTTCATCCAGATTTTTCCTTTTTTTTTTGACTGATGCCATAAATATTTGGTTCTCCTCGGTGTACCGCGTAATTACGCTTCCACAATTTGTTCTATGACTTCTGTGGGAATATTTTATGGAAAGTTAATTTGATTCATTATGATTATGGTGGGAAGAAGTTAGAGGTCTCTTGATGTGTCGGAGAGTAGATCAAGCTAACTGATGTTATTAAGCAGACGTTCTGATCCTTAATCCAAAGGTTGCAGTGCGCAGTCCAAATCTGCTGATTAAAACATGCACTGAGCCTAAACTATAGTTTCATTCACTGATGGGGTCAAAAGCTACAAAACACTAGTTGTTCAAACTTACTAACATCAAGAATTAATTTTGATGCTCTCACGTTTCTTCTGGATTTGTTTATCTTTTATTTAACGGAGTATTAAAATCAGATCTATACCTGCACCTAAAAACAATTTTGTCAAATTAGTAAATATGGTTTAATGTGATAGAAATGTTTCACATAATATAACATCATGTATGTATGTTACTTATAATGCATGTAACATTTCTTTCATTCAGTCAAAGCACAGAGGGCTCCTCTGCAGAGGAGTATCGTGGTTGCAGAGCTACCGTCTGTTTAAAGGACGCCTGTTGGGTGATGTAGGATTTAGACATCTAGTGTCTCTGCTGTTGATGATGACAGTCTTGTTGCTGCCGCTGCTGCTGACTGTCTCTCGCTCACCTCTAACATTTCTATCATCCCTGATACTTTGCAGATCTTTTTTAACATTCTTTTATATGTTGTCGTTCTGTCTCATGTTCCCTGGCTTGTTAATGTTTGATTCTGCTACAGTGTAGTCAAAGAAATCTTACACTACGGTGGATAAGGCTGTATTGTATTGCACTTTGTAAGAATGAACAGTTCATTCATACAGTCTAACCGTGATCATAACTGCTGGTACCGCAGGCTCTGCTCTCAGATATGTCAAAATTACATCTGATTTGATGTATTACACATGATGTGTTATTTGTCTCTCACTAGTCTGTCACAGAATCTGTGCACCCGTTTCCAATCTGTCTGAATACACACTGTAAGAAAGCTGCCTGCATGATCTCCCCGGGTCTTCTGCTCTGGTCTGCTCGTAGCAGCAGCTACACTGAATCAGAAAAAAACACTGGCACGTTTGACTTGTGTCGTCTGACAACCTAGCAGCTCCACATCCATGTTGTCATTATTTTCTTAAGCCTACATGACTACTTTCAGATATTTCTACAGAGCTTTTTCACAGCAATTCAAAATCTGAACTGAAACTTTTTATTTCTAACTGGGTCACATCACAGACATTGTAATTACAGATTTAAATCATATAAATTTTCATTATTTAAAAAAAAACAAAACTTTAATTTGATATACTTCATTTTTTTTTATTTCTCAAATAAAAGCAGGACCTGAGCCTATTATCAGCATGAGCAGCTAAAGCTCTCATTCCCCTTAGAAATCTAAAGTCTGGGTTTGTTTTCTGGGTGAATTAAAGAAGAAGATATTCTTCTTACAAACATACTGCACAAACACTAGTTTCATGATCCTCATGTACACTGAATTTACTGCATATCTGCCTTCAATAACAACGCAATAAACTCTATTCAGCACTGAAATGTAGGTTAAAGGCACTGTAAGGATTGAAAATGTTCCAAACCATGCCTTCGAGGTGTTTCTCAGATCACAGTGGAGCCTTCTTATTCCGCTATTATTTGATGCAAGACTTAGAGCCTGTCTGCTGCATCTACGACCCCATATGATGTCATATCCCCCCGCCAATCACCACCACACAAACACACACACACACACACACACACAGGCTTTGTTGAGGGCCTGTCCGGCTGTATAGTGTGTTTACAGTCATTTCCTTTTCTTCCTGAGCTGTTAAAAGGTGACACACACACACACACGCATGCACACACACACACACACACACACACACACACACACACACACACACACACTAAGGACTCAGGGTTGGGCTGATTTTATTTCACTGTGTATCTCAGTTTAAAGTCAATTCAGCTTTGCAAAATGACACAATTGCAGTCCAGTAACAACAGTCGTGTCAGTTTCTGTCCACACTGGAGGGCGAAATTTGTATTTACAGACTGTATTTAAGCACCTTTTCAGCTTGAAAATAAATCTTTATGTGTAAACACAGTGAGCGTCCAGCATCCCCCGACCTCCCCAGCGATCATTTTATTTTCATTTATCTTATTTCGTCTTCACTTTATAGTGCCAAAACACTAAAAGAGAAGTCTCTCTTTTAATTGGACATATTCAAAGATGTGAAACAACTCCAAATTCATTTGAAGGTGTTTGTGTTAAAACAGGGTTGTTGAGCCTAGTGTCCATTTCTCCGCCCTTTTGCCCCCCCAGGCCATTCCAGACCAGACATGGGCCAGACTACTAACTGTTTACAAGCTGTCTGTCTGTCTCAAGTTCAACTGCAAAGTCCAACCTGGGAAACAAAAAGACAGTCCGCAATGCAGACAGAGGAGGGGGAGGAGAAGGAGGAGGAGGGGTGGAGAGAGAAGGTGGTAAAAATGGTAGGGAAAGTGTGTGTCTGTGCGTGTGTGTGTGTGTGTGTGAGGGAGGGGGGTCTGTTGGACATGAACTTGAGACAGAAAAACGAGCTTCAGTCCTGCATTCCTGGTCTGAGGCATAAAGTATACTCTGGGGAGCTGTGTGTGTGCGTGCATGTGTGCATGTGTGTGTGTGTGTGTTTGTGTGTGTGTGTGTGTGTGTGTGTGTGTGTGTGTGTGTGTGTGTGTGCATGTGTGTGTGTGCATGTGCATGTGTGTGTGTCGGGGGTGTGTCCTCTCCTCCTCTCCGGCTGTCCCACAAATCGTTGTAGAATAGAATAGCATAGAGAGGATTAGAGTAGAATAGAATATCATCTATTATTGCGCTGAAACATTTTCAGGGTTCTGTTCAGTTCTACTCAGAGGCACAGAAGATGAATGATGGAGGAGGGAAATGTGATTTAAGGTGGAACCAGCCCTTCAGCCCTCTGTCATTCTGTACTCTGACAGCTGACAGTCAGAGCCTCCTTTATTTTTGACACCAACAGGGAGGTGATGGACTTTCTGCTCTATTAAAGCTTCTAACAACAAATACCATGCAAAGCCTTCCACTCACAGAAACTAAATGTGGCATATTATGGGGAATAAAGAGCGTCATCGCCTCGGAGGATTCCATGAGTGGTTTTGAGAAATGAAGGTTCAAAGTTTTCACGTCCTGTGGAGCAGAACTGATCCTGAATGTAAACCTCATCACATGTTTAAATCTGGTTTTGTGTACAGGTGGATTTAAAACATTTCACTGACAGTGATCATGTTTTTCCTAACAAACAATCCAAAACAATGCTTTTTAAAAAAAAAAAAAATTACATGTTTCATTACTAATTTTTGCTAACATGTTCTCTCCTCTTTCCTGTTTGCTGATATCCGTCAGTCTGCTGTTCTGTTATTTCAGTGCTCAGGTCTCTTTTCTGCTCCCAGACTTGCTTCTGTTTTAACTGGTGAAGCTCCAAGATGATAAAAAATGACTCTCAGCTCTGCATTTATAATGTGTCCCTCACAGCGTCTTCCAGAAAATGACACATTTTGATGTTTGAAATCTTCCAGGTTCACCGTGGAGCAGATTCAACACAGTAAGGAGGCACCTTATTGGTCATTTTTGTCAATTCATATGAACAAGAATTCATAAAAATAAATGGAATAGTCTCATGTCATGCTCTTTTTGACAAAAATGCCTTATAGAGCCTCATATTACGTTTGCCATAATATGCAAAAATGTACTGCTAATTCTTTGACAATGGTAAATTCAGATTTTACGTGAGTTGTTTGAATCTGCTCCAGTTTTCCAACCTCCATCCTTTCCCCGGGCACTTTTATACTGTCATCTCAGCTGGATTTGCTGGTTGGCTCTCCTCCTAGAATGACTGAAATCCATCCAGCTGGGTGGTTTGTAACATGTGCCAGCTGCTGACATCTGTATTAGGAGCACTTGTCCTGCGTAACTACTCAACTTTGAACGGCATTTACCTGCAAAGCATTGTGACGGTCCTTGTTGTGATCCTGATCCTGCAGAGTGTGAACACACCCGGCTGCTGCTGACTGCAGACTCCGATGAAGACCACCGCACTGTCTTCTTTCAGAGCAGTCTGCTACAGAATGATGTCCCTTTTTCTTTCAGCAGTCCTCTCTGACTGCATCACGGCATCAGTGAAAGAGATGAAGGAGAACAGAAGAACTCTGCACATTTTTCACTGCAATAAGGAACTTTCAGGCAGAAAGTTCCAGTTCCAAGAGGGTGTTGTGTGTTTCAGTCAGTGGTGGAATGTAGCTAACATTTATTTAAGTACTGTTCTTAATTACAGTTCTGAGGTACTTGTATTTTACTTGAGTAGTTCCATTTCCTGCTATTTTATATTCCTACATCACTAGAGTTCAGAAGGAAATAATGTACTTTTTACTGCACTACATTTATGACAGCTGTAGCTGCTCGTTCCTTTACAGATTATTATTTAACATAAAAAAGATGATAAAATATGACACCATGTAGATTATAATACCCAACAGCATTTCAGCATTCAGATTAATGCATCAGTCATAATGATCTAATAATATCATTTATAATAGTACAACACTTACGGGGGCATTTTTTGTGAATTATTAGTGCTTTAAATTTTGCTTATACTTGTACATTCTTCTATTTAAGACATTGTTAATGCATAACTGTACTGACATTGGAGTATTTCATATTGCAGTTTGATACTTTTACCACTAGTTTTAAGATACCTGTACTGCAAACTAATAATAATAATAATCTGTTGGATCCTATTAAAAATTTTACTTTAAATCATTTTATTTTTGTAAAGGAGGTATTAAGTGACGTGAGATCTCCCTCTTCCAGCTCCGCTGACTCTCCACTGTTCCTCTCTGAGGGTGCAGCTGTTTGCAGGCAGGAATGCAAAGTGCTCTGTGTCCATTCATGTTGTTTTTACTACCACAGCAGGTCAAACCGTGCAGCACTCCCACCAACATCTCTGTCTTCATCTCAGTCTATTAACATAAAACACAAATCTGAGAATGGTCTTTTCTATTTTTAGAGAGAGTGAAAAAGTCAAAATCTTTACAAAAAAAAAAAGACATCTCCCATTAATTTATTGTTTTAAATTGTCTCTTTTCGCTGCACCCCTCTGTCCAGTGTCATGAATATTGGTTCCATGGATTATCAGGCAGCCGTGAGGCCTGACCTTTGACATCCTTTTTAGTGTAGCTGTAGTTCTGGTGGTGCATGGAGCCTGACAGCAGTTGGAAGCTAATCGTGCTGCATCTGTCCTCAGTGGAGTCCGTCTGTATAAAACTCATTTCACGTGTGAAAATTTGTTTTTATCTTAAAATAGCTTATAATTAGAATAAAAACTCACATTCATATAAATACTTATACGTGAACCCTTAAATTATATTCAGAAATATCAATTATACTTGTAATTGCTGATATTTAAACTACCCATAGCCACTGGTGAAGGAAGGATTCCAATTTTACTTAAAAAAAAAATATCCTGTGAAAGTAAAAATACAGACGAGCAAAATGTACTTAGACTATAAAAATGACTCCTCGTGTGCAATGATGCTTTCAGTTAACATTAGCAAATATATCATATTGTTGCATCACTATTAGCGATGCCTTTATAGGTATAGTGCAGTCTGTAGTAGTCTGTCAAAGTGGAGCTCATTTGAACGGCTTCTAGGAGTGTATCTTAGATAAGATAAGATAAGATAAGATAAGATAAGATAAGATAAGATAGAACTTTATTCATCTCCAGCCGGGGAAATAGTTGGAAATAAGCCATTATTTAGCTGTCAGATAAATGAAATGCAGTACTAACAGTGTTTCCCTCAGAACTGTACAGGCATTGGGGTGCAAAATTGTATTTGAGTACAATACTTTAGTAACAGTGATATTCCACCACTGCCCACAGCCTATATAAGATATTCAATTCATTTTTAGTTATTTCTTTGTTTTCAAATTAAAAGAATTTACCGTAAACAAGGACGTTTTCTTTATTTCTAATTCTGAACATTTTTAGGAAGTGCATTCAGCCACATCACTGAGCGCCGCATGTGCAAGGTTGCATGTAATAATCTTTATGCTGCTTTATTTTAATTTACTCCCATTTGATATTCAATTTAAATCACATAAAACCTGAAAATATATACATTGTTATAAATCATACATATAGGGTTATAGTTTGTGTGTGTAGTTATTTATAATCAATATTTTCTATAATACTCATACTTATTTTTTTAATATTATATATAAGTATAGAAGTAAAACTGAACAGAAACAGAAAATGTATATATCCATGGATTGAACTGGCGTGTGATTTTGTTGTGTTGTGTGAGAAAAGACCACATAAGTCGTGCGGTGCTGGTCGCAGGCCTCCTCCTCCTCCTCCTCCTCTCTCTGGTATTTGGACTAAAGGGTAGAAAGAGCTTTATTAGCTTCAGGGCTTCCGTCAGTATTGTTGGTTTTAAAGGAGGACAGAGACGGAGCAGTAAAGAGAGTCAACAGGCCAGCAGAGCACACCGCCGTTTGTCAAGTTCAATGTTAATGTTTAACGGTCGGGCACACACACACACACACACACACACACACACAGGAAATGGAATTCGGCTTTACAATGACCGGAATGCAGCTTCTTTCTTTTATTATAGCTACATCTGTTTGAAATTAATATTTGCCCGATAGAAACAATAAATCCGCCTTGTCAGCCATGTCTCATACAATATTCTATTCTACTATATTCTATTCTATTCTATTCTATTCTATTGCACTCTGTAGTAGTTTGGTCATGTTTGCTGGCTGGTCCTCCAGGCCTGTTTAAGCAGAAATAGCCACTGCTGACCATTTCACTGTGATGGGCCGCCTGTTTAAAGGTCCACTTTACAGTTCGATTTCACTTTTAAAAGAACCTGAAACTTTATATTAGCGCCGTGTAATCAGCACAGCACAGCCAATAAACAACATGAATATTTTCAGCAAATCCTAATAGTCTATATTTACAGACACATAAATGAAGACTAATTGGAATAGTTCCTCTCTATGTCATACATGACGAACGGCGAACATGTCACAGCAGTGACTCGCCACGCACATAACGGACATTTTGTGGTTTCCATCAAACTGCAGAAGCAGCAAAATCTGAAGTTCAGCGCCGCCTTGTAGCCGACGTGTGGGAAAAATGAAACTGTAATTTGTATTTGTTTGATCGTTGAAAAAGTAAATGCGCAAAGGACGAGCAATATTTTGTAATGGGATCCAGAAACGGTCGCAAGTTCACATTTGAAGACACACGTCGTTTAAGCAGAGCTGCTACATTTTTCCCCTTCAGGCCAAGCAAAGGTGCATTCAGTGGGAAAGGTTTTTGCTTTTTTTTTTTTTTTTTTTTTTAATTTAGGAAAAAGCAGTGCAGGGCAGCTGAGCCTCTCCGTGCAGCGCAAACATGTTTTCTGAATGTGTACTTTAATATTTCAAATCAGATCAAATCTGTGAAATCTGTGATAATGAACTTAAGTGAGACTGTCCTGAATCCAATGCATTCAAGGTAAACTGTATTATAGCATGAAGAGTGAAAAGTCCGTGTGCGCTCTGCTGGTCCCCTCTGGGGAAGCGCTGCGCACAACTGGAGCGGCCTGCGTCATTGCTCAAAGTCAAACCGGACAGCAGAAGGAGAAGAGGTTTAATAAACCAATCCTGACTCCAGGATTCAGTGAATGACGCCGCTCTGTGTGGCTGCGCGTGAGACCGTGTTGAACATGTGTTGGATTTCAGGGGACTAGTCTGCACAGTGAGTGCTGTGTTGGCTCGGTGTGGAGTTCAGGGTACAGCTGACGCGGCTCAGAGTTCCGAGTTCTGCTTCACATGACAGCAGAATCACTGAGCAGCAGCCGAGGTCCGTCCATCCTCCGCCAGGCTGAGACAGGCCCCCTGTGACCAGCATGACCTCCAGTAGGTTTGCACATCATCACACTGACAGTGTGACAGAATGACAGTTATTGAACATTATTATTGAAACCCATTTCCAAGCACACGAGGCTGTGCTTGGAAAAGGGCTTCGAAACGAAACCTTAGGATTCTCCATAAAAAAAAACACACATTTTGGAAACGATGTGTGTGTGTGTGTGTGTGTGTGTGTGTGTGTGTGTGTGTGTGTGTGTGTGTGTGTGTGTGTGTGTGTGTGTGTAAAGTTAAACATCCACGCAAGCTTCTGCCTCCTGCAAAGCTGATGCAGACGCGTTGCGTGTACCCGCAGCACGCCGTCACTCACTTGTCGCCGTGACCGTGAACGCGCCGCAGGAGTGGCTCAGTGGCGCGCTGGAAGCTGCTGATGAGGGAGCGAGAGGAGTGTCGGTGGCTGGGACTGCAGCCGCAGTGTGTGGGGGGCGGGAGGGAGGGGGTCTCAGACGACACAACGCTCTGCTGCCGTAAATGAGTTCGCGGGAGACCTGAGCTAGAGCCGAGCCTGTAGCTGCTCACGTGACTCTCAAGGTCAAGGGCTTCTCTCTCTCTCTCACACACACACACACACACACACACACACACACACACACACACACACACACACACACACGCACAAGCACAAGGCAGGCTCCAGGACGCACAAACAATAGCGCAATATAACGTCTCTGCTCTACTCTGTTCCGACTACTGTTTGAACATGCGCAAGTCATGTGCGCATTGGAGAACTGTTTTGTTTGTTTGTTTGTTTGTTTGTTGTTCTCGTTGTAGTTTTTTTAATTAAAGCCTCGGAGGATTTCCTGCTAAGTCTCTCTTTTCTCACGTGTACAAAGGTGTTCTGCTCAATTTTCCTTAGAAAATATTTTGCTGTGATTCTATTTCATGCCCTATTTCAAGACAGACAACAGTTTTGCTTACTCTTAATATAATCAAACTAAATAATAATAATAATAATAATAATAATAATAATAATAATATATTAAAAGCCTGTCAGCTTTTATAATATAAATTATAAGCAAAAGTTGCAATTTGCAGAGACAAAAATCAACTCAGTACACTCACACATTATTAATAACAGATTTTAGATTAAATTAAATTAATTTCATATAATTCAAGTCAATGTATTAAACCCACTACTTTTCAGTTAGAACTATTAAAGTCTCTGCTTCCCGTTCTCCATGTCTCTACACCTCCTGGTCGCGATACTTTTCAGGATGAGATCCCGGGCTGTTCAGAGATATTATTGAAGCTGCAGCGAACAGCGGGAGGAACGGACAGGTCTCAAACTAAAGAAAAAAAGCCTAAATAAAGACATATTCTGCCCAAAGTGAAATCCATGTCAATGCGGGTGCTATAGTGCGCTTTACTTTGAATTCACGGCTGAACATCTTGGGTGAAGAATGTCAATTCTCGGTCGGTTTTAAGGAGTGGGACGTTTTGTTCACACGGGTCTATACAGGCCTGTGAAATGATAGCAGGACATGGATATCATTGTTGTGTGGATGTTCCAGGAGGAGGCCTGCTCCGAATATGAATTCACAGCGTCATAAACACTTTGAATCTCCTTGGGGAGTCTGAATCCTCCTGCTCCGTTTGTCCAGTTTGCAGCTATCAACTTTCAGCCTTTGATATGAACTAATGCGCATGTGTTTGCACATTTTACTGCCATAGTTTGGAGGACGAGACGACAAGAAATAAATTAGGCGCACGAATCCAACAGTTGCCAGTATTGTACATTAATGAATTTAAGGATATAAGACCTACTGGAGACTAGATCAGGATTAAAAGAATTTATTGAGTGTTGCACTATACTTTGATTACTGGTTTACAGTCGTTATAAACAATATGAACAGCATAATAGTGTGTTTTCGGCTATAGGCTATGGGCACGGACAACACCGACTGACAAACAGTAAAACACAGACAAAAGACAGACAGTTACATCAAAGCAGGCAGGAAAGTGCTGTATTTACAAGATGCCTCTGAGAAGGATTGTCAGAGGCTTTGGTTCTTTTCTTACATCTGATTTTGTCCATTTTGTCCTTTTTTATTCGTCTTTTTCTTCCATTTGTTGACGCACACTTTTATGCACAGTCCGAGTGCGTCAGGAGTGTATTTTTTTCTTTTTCTTTTCTTTCTTTTTTCTTTTTTGTGTGTTGTTTGTCTTAGTTCATTCATTTAACACGCAAATACACCAAGGTCCTTCACTAAATCGTCCGAAGCGCAGGAACCTACATGCTACGGCGCGCTGGTCTTCACTTTGGCCACGAACTTCTTCTCTTTCACCCTTCTGTTCTGGAACCAGATGGTGATCTGCCGCTCCGACAGGTTGGTCGCGGCGGAGATCTTCCTCCTCTTGTCCTTGGTGATGAATTTGTTGGCCGCGTACTCTTTCTCCAGTTCTTTCAGCTGGACCTTAGTGTACGGTATCCGCTTCTTCCTGCCCCGGCGGAACGGAGAACCGTCGTGCTGGTGCGCCACCACATCTGTTAAAAAGCGGACAAAGAGAGGATGGAAGAAAGGCGGTCTGAGGGCGAAGCTGCACACACGGGACACACTTCTAGGTTTAATACAGGCACAAGCGTGCTATGTTGAATCTAGTGGCTGTGCCTTAAATGAGGAGGACGGCGACTTTATTCTTGGAGCTGATAGAACATCCCTGCGACAAAGACAGACAACATGGTGGGTGTCTGCCGTCTGCAAGCAGCACGACCATGCAGCTGCAAGTCCAAGCTGGCCTGCACCTTCTGTCTTCATGTAGTCTTCATATTTGAGTATGCACAGGCAGCTATTATTGATTGTTTGGGTTTTTTGTGAGTTTTATTTCATTGCATAATTTCTCCGTGTCATAAACAAACAAAGAGATTTGCATAGATCTGTCTCGTCCAGAATGAACACACAGACTTTCTTTTAAATAAAATGAAACCCAGTTTAATGGGGTCATTGTCCTGATAGATCTAATTAAATAGAAATGTGAGTAAGTGTGATAATTAGCTAATTATCGGATTAACAGATGAGTCTCTCTGTGCCAGGCAACACATGACCTTTTAATTAATAAATAGCCTTGCCTCGAGCACGATGAGGAAGAAATCATCTGAATATTAATATTGTCCTCTACACTTTATGACATCCTGCACTGTGATAGTCTGACGGTCTGCTCCAAACAGCTCGTTTCATTTTACGCACCAGTTGCACAAAATGCTCTGAGACCCGATGGGACGATCAGCCATAACTCTGCGTAAAGCACACTGATTATTTATCTACTGTAGAGAGAACTCGCCATGTTAACTATTCCAAGTTTATGAAGACTGTTATTAATTATCAGAGCATATTAATCATGTCATCAAAATAGTAACTTTAAAGGGAAAGTATATAATTTCTTCCTACTAACATGTGTCGCACATTACAGTTATCAGTAGGCCCATACATCATTCTCGGCCGACAAAAAGTTCTTCTACAAAGGCACATTGCACAAAGACCGTTTTAAAGGAGAATAAAAAGTGTGTATTACCAGCCAGAGCGGACTTCCAGAGGTGTCCGGCCTGTCCCTGGTCCTTGGAGCAGTACATCTGTCCCCCCCAGCCGTTGGTTAGAGCCCAGGGCTGGTAGCTGTCCATGGGGAGCAGGGTGTCATGACGCGGCTCCCCGGTGCCCAGAGTTTGGACCACCGACACGTCCAGGTAGCTGGCCATGGATTGGTACGGGCTTGGATAGCCGTGGTAAAAGGCGAACTCTTTGGCTCGGTGGTTCGAGTATTCATCAGAGCTCACTGTCGTGTCCATGTACTGCGAGCTGAGTGCGGCTCCGGCCGCCTGGGTACAAGACTTCAGAGAACCCCGCCCCATCCTGCACGGGTAATAGCCGTTACCAAAGTAGCTATACGGTAACGCGGTAGCGGCCGAGGAGCTCTGGTGCGGGACGGCAGCTGCTGGACACGGTCCGGCCGCGCACTGCTTCCCGGAAGACGCGCCGGAGTCACTGGAACCTGAGGCGGACACGTCCACTGTGGAGTAGCCAGCCGAAGAGTGCACCAGGCCGGACGGGTGGCCGCCCAGAGCAGCGGCGGCGGCCGAGTGCGCCATAATGTTGCGGCACTGGCTGGCGGCGAAGTTGCCGCTGCCAACCAGCCCCTCCATGTTCTTGTTCAGGTCGTCCAGGTTGTTGTCATACACAAACATTACCGTTTCCGCTGGCCAGCGAGGGTTTAGGACCAGGGAGGCGGTCATAGGCGCTCCTGTACCCGGTCTGGCCTCCGTTCCGCGCCGTTTCCTCTTAGACTTTGTCCGATTCTGTGCGCTAAGCTGCTACATTGGCTGAATGAGGTGAACTGGCGCGCATGTATTTATCTGTGACCGCCGACTCTCCTGCTCACACACAGCTCAGGTAATTCTCATGTACCGCCACGCGCACCGTCATAGCACGCGTGCGCTGAGTTGCTGCACCGTTAAGTGACGGCACTCGCTCGGAGGCAAAGACTCCCGGTAAGCGGTCGGACCCCCAGTTACATCCCAGCCGCAGCCTTGACGCAACAAGCCCCCGGGACCTGGAGAGGAGGGAGGGCGCGTGTCCATTGGATGAGACCGATTGATCACGTGATGGGACAAGAGAAAAAAAGGGAAGAAGAAGAGACTTGTTGGGGATTGTCAGTCAAAGAAAAAATATTTTTACGAGGCTCGAGCTGTGGCACGAGAGGAGCATGAGCTTTGTGAGGCGGTTCAGCTCTCTGAATGTGCCGCTGTTCCGCGTGCAGCTGCATTATCTCGAAGTCTCTTATGTTCTGTGGTTGCCAGGAAGAGCGACATTATCTTTGTGAGTTTAGAAACAAAAAATAAATCACTTGAACAGATTTGTTTTGTGCTGTGCGTAAAGACGCATGGGGCGTGCGCCTATGCAGACGAAATTTTAAAAAGCTGAACCAGCAGTTAGTTTATGTAATTCATGTTAGGTAAATGTTTTTAATAGACAGAGAGTGAATCCACCTGCAGCAGACACGATGATGAAAATGTGGTCAATTAAAGGTGTTTTGACAGTGAAAAAAATTAATGAAAAGAAGAATGAGCGTTTTTTACTTCTACTACTACTAAAACTATGTTTAATTTATTTAAATATAACCTGTAATTATTTGAACTCCGGTGTAAAAATGCTCAACATTACACAGAGTTATGAGACATTTAAAGACTTATATCCGGCGCTGCCAAATGCATGGGGAAAGAGTTTATCGTTGTCATAAAAGTATTAAAAAATCATATCATACCAGGAATATTTAAAGTTTTCAATAGAAACATTTGATTGTTAAAATAATTTTACCCGCTTGGACTTTTCTCAGACTGAATTTATGTGCGCTCTTCTCCTGTCCCGCTCTCACACCATCTGACTGAAGGAAGAGTAAAGGGGATTTATGGAAGGGATTTGGAGCTTTTAAGATTTGAGAAATATGGCTTCGGTTCAAAGCGTTTCAGGAAGGTTGTCACGGCACTTCTGAGCGGCGCTCCTTGCGTCATCATTTCCCTGCCTGCTTACGCTTTTGAATTTATGTGATCAAACTGCGCCTTGTGCTGTTTGGAAAAAGTTCTTCTGATGCCTGTCCTGCACCAAGAACTTCAAGGTATTTGAGGGTGAACCTCTTCGTGCACCTCCACTCTACATGTAGAATGCGCCCTCATGGATCGACTGTCATTTCAAATACTAAGACAAAGCTTAAAGCTTCCTCTAAGTGTTACTATTGAACACGGTGGAGAAATAATCCAATGTTCAAGTAAGCGACTGAAAACAGGGCCCAGTATTGTCGTAGTAGTAATATGTGTGTGTTAGAAACTCCAACATTGTCATGCTGAACCCTGATTATCATCAAATATTCCTTCAGGGGCTATTTGGAGAGGAAAAAGTCTCGACTGAGCGCCTGTGAGTATACGGCCATGCTTGGCACAGGACTAAGATGGCAGCATGCAGGTTGAGCATGTTGAGCATTTTATTTTATTTTATTTAGCTGTTTTAAACATTATTTTACACAAAAATGGTATCTGTGGAAACCATGAGGTCATGAGTAATCTGTGGTTGGACCAGCTTGACCGCCGCTCAACAACTGCAGCTTGGAAGATGAAACTTACTTAATTTGATGTTGTTTGACTCTATTTTATTTTTGGAGGAATCCGCTCTGCTCGGCTGAGAGTATTTTCTCATCTTTTTTGGTCTATAGGGACTGGAGAGCTCAGTGCTGCTTTGTAACCGTACCGCAGATTCTGTTTTTTGATATATTTTTATTTTTTGCACTGGATCTCGTTTTAAAAAGCAGCCACGCTTCCGTCCCGGCTCTGGTCAGCAGCGGCAGACGTTACAAGCAGGTGTGATGCGGCTCCAGGTGATGGAGGCGGAAGCAGCAGAGCACAGATGAGCGTGCACTCAGAGGAAATAACTACTGGTGTGAGCTTGGAAGGAGACTGAATGAATGATGCACGTTGCATGCATGTTCAAACTGCGCATGTGAACGAAAAGACAAATTAAAACGTGTTAAAGAGCATTTGGAAAGCTTTTACATCAAAAGCAGGACAGCATCTGTGTAAAAGTTTAAGCCATTAGTCTATATATTATTGACTGCGAGGGATGACTGAATGAAATGAAGAAGAATAAAGCCGTTTGCTCAAGTTTTTCTTTTTTGTCTTTGTTTGCTTCGCACTTTAACCGCTCGAACACAAATAACAAATAAGTATAAAGTCTTTAAAATACATAAAATACAATAAAATGGACAAGATAAATAATCTAAAAAAAAGCGGAAGGTCCACTTTTTGGAAAGGATTTTGTCACCTAATTTTGTTGATGAATACCGTGACATGCGACTGAAAGCTCCAGAAAGAGTAAGTAGACGCTAACCTGTTGCTGTCGTTGTTTGTCTGTATGTTTTGTATTGTTTGTTTGTCAAACTACTGTCTCAATGTCAAGCATGAGGTTTACAGTTCAAGTAAAATAAAAAAATGTAAAGTGAATAAAATAAAATAAAGTAAAATAAAATAATACGTTTTTAATTGGTAAAGAAATATTCTTCATGGAAAGATGAAGCCCTTGAAAAGAGAAGAAGGAGGAGGATGTGGGTTGTTGTTCTGAGTAGCTTCAACATACTGTGAAGCTAGAAGAGTTTATACGGCAGCAGAGTGAATGTGACTGTATCCTGTCTGTGGAGGGATCGTGTGTGCGGTGTTGTGTTCATCCATCCCATAATTTACTTACAACTGAACATTAGGTCACTGAAGACCAAACTGATACCAACTGGCTACTGGCTTCAGCTGGTTTCAAGAGCTTTGCATTGAATTCACTCTGAAGTTTTCAAACAGTATGGGCCTGCAGACAAATATCTGTGCGCGCTCGCACACACACACACACACACACACACACACACACACACACACACACACACACACACACACACACACACACAAACCACCCAGACAGTCAGTCTCTCTCCCATAGTGTGGTCTGCTGGGGGGTTAGACTGGCCTCTAAGGGTCAAGGTCAAGTTTAACATGGAAAGAGAGGGAGGGGTGGGGGTGGGGGGTGCAGACAGACAGACAGACAGACAGATGTAATGAGCTCAAGTTCAAGGCCACCGCACACCTTGAAGCTTCTCCTGTTTGAGTGTGTGTGTGCGAGTGTGTGCTACCGTGCAGATGACACAAAAGACGCCATGCTGTCCCAGTGAAGCATCGACACGGTCCAATATAACCAGTCCAACGGGCATGAAGGCAAACACCCCAACTGGTGTCATAACACCAACTGGTGCTGCATAAATCATTAACTAAAAGAAATCTGCGGCGACGAGAGATCAGGAAACCCTGAATATAAAATATATATATATTGCACTCAATTTCCCAGCTTGGGATAAATAAAGTATATCTATCTATCTATCTATCCCCTTCAAAATAAGAGCGTGTTTTACTTCACAGGTTATGAACACAGCAGGCAGAGTAACGTGTAAATCTGATGCTGTCATGTCTTCTGACAAGTTTACGCTGTCTCAAGGAGCAAGACGCTCTTTTTGGGGCCGTTAATTACTGCGTAATTGTACACTGACAGAAAGTAGCACTGATGCGTATATGGGAACATTTTATCATCAGCATATACACGCAGCAAATTGTCGGAGGATGCAGTAAACATAGTGCGTGCACGGACTCATGACTGACAAGTTGACCCAGAATCTGCGCGCGTATAAGTTTGGCCAAATACGCACAAACACAAAAGAGTCTCGAATAGAAAATGAATTACTCTGTAACCTAAAACACGTCATCTATGAAACCCATGACTACCAATCAGGAGAAATTATTAGAATGTAGTAATAACCGCTCATACATGCAAAATCATATGAATAGGCGCGCTGATTGACAGCACTAAAAGGCCTTATTATCGCCAGCGTTAAGCTGCGATGCTCATAATGTTCCCTCATTTGTTTCGACCTCAGTGTGCTGTCAGCTGAACTCAGAAGCAGCCTGGCCTGATGTTGACGGCACCGTGCATTATAAAAGCTCATCATTATTCTCATAGCGGCGAAGGAGCCTGATCCTAAAATATCCGCAGCTGAGCAGAGGCGGCAAACACTATGCGCTCTCAGACAGACGCACCTCGGCTGTTAATTATATTTATTATTATTATTACTTGTCCTACTTTCAGTATCGCACGTGCAGTTCAAGTCAGTTCAATTCCATTCAAAAAACCTGATTCGTTCTCTGAGTCCTCTGACATTTTTTTTCCTATAGGCTGCATGTCAAATTAGATTAATGAATGAAATACAGAATGTGACGGTACAGAACCTCAGCCTGTTGTGGTGTCGCGGGATTTGATGTTTCATTTCTGTGGAGAGGAGTGTGGGTGTGGATGTGCTGTGACTGGAAGCGTTGCTGCTCAATTCCACAGAATCTTTTCATCTCCAGCCTTTGCAGCAGAACGAGGTTCAGCAGCACTTTCCACGCCTAAAGCCGCAAAACGACCACAGCCAGGTACACTACCTGCATGAGCACACCGTCAAACACACGTAAACCGACTGAAGACTCGGGTACTTTACAAAACTTTAAATAAACCAGCCAGAGACACGAGGGGTTAATGTTGGAAAATGACTTCATGAAGCAATGAAGTAACACGTAGTCAGCATGTGATGAGGCCTCCCGTTTATCTGAGGGACGAACGGCTCCGACACAGCACCAAATTCTGATCCATCCGTCCATTAAACGCCACTCACCGTCTCTGTCTCCCTCACAGGACATCTATCAGCATATTTTAATTAGTCAGTCAGCAACAAATAAACTGATTTAAAAAGTGAAGTTTAAAAACAGTATATATAGAGTCAGTGTTTTCTGTGGAGACCATGGCAGATGGCAGATTTGAACACGTCACATCACCAGGAGTGCCTGTGCGCTGCTGAGGACATTTTAAACAAAAGAGCGACATGAAAAGAGGAAGAGAGGAGAGGCCCGGCAGAGGTGAGCGCAGGTGAGAGGCTGGCTCTGCAGCAGGCCGCGCTCCTCCATGCCTCTGCAGGAGTCTCGCGCTTTGCTTCCAGAGAGTGACACCAAAACTGTACTGAAAATCCATCGTGAAGCAAACACCGCCGCAGCTGCCTACAGTGTTAAAAGAAAAGATAACGCGTACCATGCAACTTAAAGATCGCGAGATGTGACCGATGGCTGTTTCTGAACAGTGTTTCATGTTTCAGAGGAGATTTTCTCTGGCGGGCATTCATATAAAAATACAATTATATATATATATATATATATATATATATATATATAGTAAGTTATTGTGAAATAGTCAAAATAAATAGCGAGAACAAGGTGACAGTATCTGTATTTTGTCTTGTTGGCTGTAAGAGTTTCGCAGATTTTGTTGCTTTTTCTCACCTTTTTCCTCCTCTTAACATATTCAGGATGCAGCAGATGTTCGGGTCAGAAACGGATCCTTCATCTTTCAGATGGCTGAGGTGAAAGTTAGAAGCTGATTTTCCCTTTAAGAAAATGATTTACATTATTCAATGGCTGCAATTAGTCTCTGTTTACATGTTCATGCTGACTTATGGCATGCCACATACATTAATCAGATAAACTTGAGCTGCTGTTTGAGAAAAAATATTCAGTCTCTTTTACTCTTTTACTTGAAATTGAAATATCGTGCATGTCTAATGGCTTAAACCAAAACTAACTAAAGTATGCAGGATGATTATCATCACCACTGCAAGCAAAATGAACTAATAGCTTTTTCTGTAGCTTTCAACAGCTTCTCAGTCTTCCTCAGCAACAAAACAACCAGAAAACAAAACAAAACATTTTTTTTTCATGGGATATTGACTGAGCCATCTCCATGACAAAGTCTATTCACAGAGGAAGACCATGAGATGCAGTTGAAAACCCCAGAAAAGGCTAGTAAGTGTACCTTGAGTTGAGATTTTCTTGTTTCCAAGGTCAATAATGAACTTTATAATTAACCTTTAAAAGTTTTGCAGTTTGGTGCAATGCTTTGTAACATTTAACATGCACGATTATGTAAAAACATGCAATAAAACTATAATATAATGTAATATAAGACATATAGAGTTTTAATGTGTGTGGTTTCACTTCACTGTTCTCCACAGTCCTCCCTTAAGAAGTGGATTTACTAGGAGGAATTTTTCAGCTTAATTGCATAATTTTTGTTTGCAAGTTCCACTTTAATATTTGAACCTTTATTGGCTTTGAAAGAACATGTGGGCAAAAAGGCCACCATGTAAACCTGTGTGTTGTGCCTGCAGCCATTGTGCAGCATGGTTGTCGCTCCACCTCCATGCAGCAGCCGGCCAGCCTCTCATTCAGCTCCATACTTCATTATTACTGCGGCTCATTAAAGTGCTCGCGGCCGTACCTGACGCCTGTCTGAAAGCAGGTCATGAAACTGAAGAAATTGAAGCCCAGTGCAGTCGGCAGCCGGTTTGTTTCTTTAGACTGCTCTGCTTGATGTTCAGCAGTATAGACAAGGACAGCTGTGACAAACTGTCCTGTGGGTTAATAAACAGCCTGCTGCCTCCATACTGACATCAACACCCCCCCTCTTAATTGTATGTCATTTTTCACTAAATTAAGAGGGCAAAGAACTCAGGTTTGCCCTTACAGAATGGTTATCTTCTTCTAGCTATATATGGCTGGAGAATGTATTTATTTGATCTCCAAACTTCAGGATCTGAAAATGTTGCATGACTCATCATAACGATCTTAGCATCACAGTTCCAAAATTTGGAGAGTGAATCCATGCACACACAGTAAACCTGGGCCTACAGGGGCCAGGATCAGCGGGCTTCTTTGGGGCACTTGTCCACTTTGCCTGGTTGGTACGCTCAGCCTTGGTTGTAAGCAGCCAGTGATTAGTTAATTTTTTACAGGGGGACGGCCCAATGGGAGCACCCACGCCACCAAACCAACACGCACACCCATGTTCAGAGGATGCCTGAACCACAACCAGGACTTTTTTGATTCTACTATTCCAATTTATCCAGTTATCTTTCTTCTCTCTCCACTATAGTCCTAGAACTAATCAGGGTAATGGCAGGTTAACAAGGGGGATGCATTTTGATCATTTTGCTAACAAGGGGGATGGCATCCCCCCTCATATCCCCTCAAAGCTTCATGATCATTGGTACCGTTGCCACTGTACAGCATTTCTAACTGAGCAGAGACTAAACAACACAAAGCTGGTGCAGTGGACACTCAGTGGTGCAGACGAGGTTAAACACTCACTTTTTTACAGCCCTTTTTAACCAATGAACACTGTTCAGTTAGCAGCTATTTGCTGTCTTGTGGGTCTGTTTTCTGTGGATACTCAGTAAAAGAAAGCATAGAGACAGAACTCCACAGGATCAACTTTACAAATGAGATGACGAAATCACGTGTGACCTCTAAAGCCTTTAAAGACAGAAGATGAACTCAGATAGTGTGAGTAATGAACACTTATTCCACATAATTCAGATGTAATTTCCACAAAGTCTGATTAGAATGAACAGTAAATACCTTGATTTTACCGCCATCCTAAACTACAGATTAGCAGATGGACAGAATGGCTGGATGATAATTCAATGTGACCATTTATCAACTTTGAGTGGAACATATTGTCCTTGCAAATGAACAATTCTTGGCAAACTCTAATCACTAACTAAGAAAATGTCTTCTTTAATTGATTCATGAAGTTATGTATAACAGCGCGACACCGGTCATGGGTGTGTAATTATCTTTTTGAAATAGTATAACTGTATGTCATTATTCATTTCAACCATAGCCCTTAACTCAAATACAGCCAATTATTTCCATTAATGGTGATAATGCAGACTTTTACCCAGCATTCATTGTGAAGTGTCCTTGAACTTGACCTTGTTGAGCCTTTAACAAGAGGAGAGCAGCTGTGTGTGTGTGTGTGTGTGTGTGTGTGTGTGTGTGTGTGTGTGTGTGTGTGTTTATGATTAACAATACTGTGTAACTGAATCAGTCAATAGTTCACTGGTCAGTTGGAATGTTTTTTGTCTTATTCTGTGGGTCTTATTAAAACAATTATTATTGCTTTCTGTTTTTAAAAAACTGAAATTTAATCATCAGAAAACTCAAATCATTTTCAAACCATACATGTATAAATATCCAATTATTCAACCCTTATCTTAGCTAATCTTATCTTATCTTACCCTTATCCTCTGTGTATATGCACATGCATACAGGAGTGTTCTCTTGTTTCTTAGGAATATTGACGTTTGTCATGCTACGAAAGATGGCGGTGGTGATTATGAATTTAGTAAAAAGGGAGCTGTCCTGATCCAACAGCCACAGTGTAAAGAGCTCCAGTGATAATGTGTTAATAGGAGACCTGAAAGGATTCGTCAGTTAATTAATTAGTCTGTTGTCAACAAATTAATCTGCACCAGCTTTGGAAACTGAAGTGTAATCTTTTAAGATCAAATTTCAAATATTATCAGTCTCCAATGATTCATATTCTATTTTGGCTTCTGTAACAGGAAACTGAATGGTTGACTAAACAAGACTTTGCTGACATTTACAGACACATTTCTGTAGGCAAACTGCATGTCTGTCCATCCTGGTGGAGGGGTCTGAGTGTCCCCCTGTCTCTTTCCCTGTGAAAAGGCTTTTTGTCAACAGTCAAAGCACAGAGGGGATGGTATGCTAGAGGCACATTAGTGATTCTGGGCCGTATACAGTAACTGGACTTTGATGACTTTTAGTGAATGAATGAATCTGCAAGAAACTGTCCTCACATCAGTCTGAGGAATCATCACAGTCGAGACAGTGAACCTGCACGCCTCTGCCTCTGCCTGCCACTGTGTTCATCTCCATGTGAATGACAGGTGAGTACCAGAGGTGGCTGATCGATGAGCTGACCATGGAGTGATCAGTGAACCCACCTGAACCTTCACGCAGAGATCAAACCACCACTCATTTCTGAGCCTTAAAAAACTCCGCTGCTCTTCACTGAGTCCAGGTGGAAGTGACGCAGGTAATGCGCACTGATCTGCAGACCTGCACCGCTAGACGACGAGCGTTTGCATTTTTTCAAGGCATGTAATATTTATTATTGATTAAATAGTGATTTTGGGACAAGGGCCTTCGATCATTATGGGTAACGGGTGGCTGAACCACTCGGACCCGCGTCGGATGGATGGACTGATGAGATTGCCGATGGAAGGCACAGCAGATTAGATCAAATTAGACAATGTATATACTGCTGCAACTGATACGAAACAGATTCGACTTTTTATCGAACAAGAGGAAATCAATTAACTCTGACCGTCCACTCATTGGAAATAATTTATTACAGAGCGGAAGATTTCATCACCGCAGACTGCCTATTATTATTATTATTATTATTATTATTATTATTATTATTATTATTATTATTATTATTATTATTATTATTATTATTATTATTGTTATTATTATTATGTGTGCATAGTAAAGGTATTAGTAAAGACAATAGAAATGGGTGTTTATTTGAAGTTTCTGGCTATGAGGGAAATTAACAGACCCTGAACGCACCAGGCTCCGCGTCCAGACTGAAAGCTGCCTTTAAATTAATCTATTTTAATAATAAAAAAAACTGTGTCTTATTTCAGCCCTGTGATGTGTCTGCTGCACACTGTGCTTCAGACTCTGTAATCCATCGTGTATTATATCACGTTTTCATAGAAATTGACCTTGGTTGAGTCTGTAGATAGTCATAATAGTATTGTCATTTCTTGAGGGACACAACGGCCTACATGTTGTCCACTCAGTCTGTTTTTGCTTTGTTTCATCCATCAAGATGCTGCTGAGCACCACAACCAGAGACAACAGCAGAAACTGACACAGTGGTACAGTTTGTTTATCTACAGATGTAGACCTTTGTGTTATATTTTTATATTTTACCTTTATGCTAAATAGGCCGAATAAAATGTGCATTATTATAGTGGCTTTTGAACTTCTCAAGGCAAGAAACAAATACACACATCTGATTAACATGACGTCAGTCATCCTTTCTAATCCAGAGGAGAAAGATAAGAAGTCAAATGTGTGTATTTGCTTCCCAGGGTTCAACTGCAAGCCCATTTTTGTTCAGAGCAGTCACATTGTTCAAAACAGCTTTATTTATCTAAACAAAATACGAAACTCATGAAAAGCGAAGTCATGCTGTTTAATTTTCAGTTCTGAGTGCAGGCAGTGGTCACCTGGACAAGAATTAAGCTTTAGTCTCAAAACCTCATGAATCCTCTTTTGAATTATGTTGTTTCTGATACAAAGGTGATTTGATTCAATTAGACACAGCAAAATAAATATCTGTTTAGAGCATTTTCAAGCAGAATTATCAATAGCATTGTACAGCATTAATAAATTATGAAAAAAATAAAACACATATGCGTTAAATAACAGTAGCTGCACAATAATAATCCATATTAAAACCACAATTATCAAAGTGCATCTGCTCTGTCATTCTTGGTCTATTCAGCGTCATACATCTTGTTTAGCTCTTGTTCCATTAATTTTCTGGAGCGTGCTCATTTTTACATTTGTCAGATTTATTTTACAGGAAGTTGTTGAGTTTGACATTCATGTCATACATTTTTTTTTTTTTTTTGCAGTGTAATAATACAGATAATGTAACACAGATATGTAATATGTAATATAGACGTGACACTCTGGACTGAAACCCTGTCAAGGATGAAGGAAGATTCCCCATCTTACAGATCAAATTACTGACATCTAAGATCACAGATCTTAGATCTCTCTTTCACGCACACACGCACGCACACACACACACACACACACACACACACATTCGTTTTTAGACATCCAGGAACAACATCATTTTAGTTATTCTGAATGAAGCCTTGCTTCTGATTTGCTCCTTTTGCTACAACAACTAAATCTTTCCTGTTAGATCAGTTTGCACCATTAAACCTCCACCCACTTTACCAAAGTAAGAGCAGAAATGTGCCGATGCGGGCACTGTTATTCCAAAGTGACAGGATGTTCATGAGGCCGCTGATGGCAGGTCTCTCTGTGGGATGTTCTGTTCCCTCTGCGGCCAATAGGAGGGAGCCTTGTACCTCAGTCTGCAGCCCAGGTGATGGTCCTGGCTCACATACAAAGACATTTGTATGAGGTCTAATAGAGAGATCAGACTTTCCTGTACATGAGAAAACAGATGTTTAGAAAAGTCACCACTTATTTAACAGTGTCAGTGTCTGTTTCTTCTTCCTGTTGATACCCGATAGAGGATGGGACAGCACTTCTGACGGACAGCAGGAAATGTTTCACTGGCACAAAACATCGCCAGAAGGAGTCTGTTTCTGAGTCAGCCGCTAAAATCAAACATTGTGTGTAGAAACTGACATACTGCAACTGTATGATCTGAGAGTCAGTAAGATCTGTGGAGAAATGTTCCGGCAATAACAACACTGTAATTCACTGATTTCAGCTCAGTTGTTCAACTGAAAATAATTTCACTGTGGAAATCTCATCTCTGTCTTCCAGGAAGCACAAACACATCACAGCTGTACGTGCTTGTTTTAATCTAAATGCAATGATAGCCAAGTCAGTCTTATTTATGTGGACCAAAATCACAACAGGACATGATACCCACTGTCTCCAGACCCTCAGTCCTGATCAGTGATCAGGAAAAAAAACTTTAATGTTGAATTAAAAGGCATAAAACTTGTGACAGTTACAGACAGCTACATGAAGAATACAAGGTTTACTTTGTGCCTTTTATTTGAGTTTTCTTCTTTTGTTGTTTTAGGAATATCTGGACTAGCGTGTTATGTGTAAGTTGTTTGCGACGGAAGTAACCAAACCAAACCTCCAGGTGATGCCAAAAACCTGGAAAGAGGACAGAGTACGCATGCACGAAGGGAGAGACAAGAGGAGAGGCTGAGTCAAAGATGGAGGACTAAGATCCAGATCCTGAACATCTGGAATAGAGGAGAGAGAGAGAGAGAGAGAGAGAGAGAGAGAGAGAGAGGTCCCAGGATGGCCGACAGTCCAGCACAGAGAAGCCTGAAACTAGAGACACAACTGTGCCAGGATATCAGACACATACTTCCACCAGATTACAAACACCCAGGCAGACTTTAAAACATGACTAATGAGAAAAACCTTCCATATCTGCTGGGTGAAATGAAGCAACGTGCAAACACAGGAAAAAGTCGTCCTATGAAGGAGGAGCAGTGAGAGGACTGTAAAGCACCTGTGATCTTCACAGACTGCACTGTGCTGTCTTCTCCACAGACACAACACAGACAGCTACATCATTTCTTACAAAAAAGCTGCCATATTCTCACTTATTTGCATGTATATATTTTAACTTCAATATCTGCATTTTTATATTGTAATGTTCCACAGCGCTGTTGACACATCTTTCATTTAGTTTATCTTTACTTTTTGTACTTGTACTAGATTTTTGTTTTTATTTTCTATTCAAGAGTATCCATGCTGGAAGGACAGGCATAGACACAGGCATATTTTTAATATTTTTGCATTATTTATTTAGGCCTCATGTGTATGTGTGATTGTGTGTCTCAGCCTGTGCTTGTGACAGGTTTAATCTCACCTTGAACCAGAGCATCTGCAGATTATTTTCATACACCGTATGTTCTGATCCATTTAAATTAGGCACAGAACAAAATGAATAAATCCCTGTTTTTGTAATCTTCGCTGCAATCTTGGCTATAAAGTTAATCTGCGCTCTCCTGTGTGAATTCTTCAAGTTACTGTATATTATTTTAGATTGAGACTGAGGCCAACACACATACAAGAAAATGGTAACTGGAACAAGAGCCCAAGTTGATGAAGTAAATGAAAGTTTTGGCAAAAAGTTTGAGGTTTGGGATGAAAGGCCTCAGGGTAGTCAGACTGTCTGATGTCAGCAGGGAGGTTATTCCAGAGAAAAGGCGGCAGGATAAAGGCCCAGCAGCCAGCTGACTTCTATTTAACAATGGGCACAGACAGGAGTCATGTACTGTGGGGGCGGGCTCACTTAAGAATGACTAAAATGTGGGCATTTGGACCAGTTTGCAGTGTTTGAACTGACTTTTACCGTCTGCTTTTCTAAATATCATTGCCCTACATTAAGTAACGTCACTGAATAACAAAAAAAAAACAACTTTCTGTTCAGCAAAGCTGTCATTTTGGACATTTGCCTGAAGCTTTCTCACAGTCAATGAGGAAGTTATATGCAAGTGCCAGTAATCGCAGAACAGAATCAGAATCAGCTTTATTGTCCAATATGTGTTCACACATATGACAAGTCTGACTCCTGCTTTCAGTAGCTCTCTGTGTATTTACTGTACAAACAAATCCAGCAGTGATTAGGAAGACACACATACAGCCAGAAGAGGGACAACAAAGCCAAACAAAATGGCAAATGGACTGTATTTATATAGAATTTCTCTAGTCTATTCACCACGCAAAGCCCTTTACAACACAAGTCAGGGTTCGCTTATTCGCACACAGGTGGCAGAGGCTGCAAGGTGCCACCTGCTAACCAAGAGTGAGATCCATTCACACTGATGGCACAGGTATCAGGAACTATTTGGGGTTCAGTGTCTCGCCCAAGTACATCTCAACATGTAAACTGCAGGGACCAGAGATCGAATCACCTTCCTTCTGATTAGTGGATGACCTGCTCGACCGCCTGAGCCACAGCCACGAGACAAGCAATCATAAAAGCATTATGTCTATCCATCATGTACCAAAAGCCCTGTTTCTGTTCCATTCAGAGGGGTTTAGGTTGTACCAGCAGAGTGTGTAAAATGATGACACTATGCAAATTACATGTTCGACACAACGCACACACAGAGCCACAGCTTCATGAGAAGCCAAAGACTGCCTACTACTTTCTATCCGTATGTGTGGACAGATATAAAGAATGTGGGGACGCTAATTTCTGCCTGAACATGGACGTATTCCAATGGATTAAGCTCCAGAAACACTATATCCTGCATTGTCTTTAATGCAACTTGATAGTGTCTTTTATCAGAACCTCATAAACTTCTACATCTTTCAACCGCCAAATTACAAAACCAGAAACCTCCAGGGTCACAGAGGACATTATAAAACTCTTTTCACGGGCTAAGCACAACTAACGATGACAAGTGAACTGATATCGATGTGTAAAACTGGTGGAGGGCCTCTTTAGAATGAACTTCCATGCTGCAATGTTAATGGAAAATGGGCAAAATTATTTTTTTTAGTTCTGAATAGGTAAGATTACATCATGTAATGTGTGTAATTGGTGTCAATTTAACTGCTGAAGAAAAAGACAAAACACTGTTCAGCAGAAGATGTGACCACAACATCTTGTGATTGGAGAGTAAACCTAACAGAGAGTGGGGTAATAAGCATACAATATTTCCAGTGAGCTCACAGAGTTCACAGAACTCAAAGTAGGAAATAACTGAGTAAACTAGAAAAGAACAGAGCTCAGCAGAGCGAGCTACAGCCGTTGTGGTGATAATATAATTATTTCCAACATGCTGTAAAATGCTGCTGCGTGATAGACTCACATTTTTGAGAGATAATGAGTTCTGTTGTCCCGGCTGTTGTTCATAGCAGCAGCTGCTTTCACTGACTCTTAACACAAAGCCCAGTGATTTATTGAGCAAACATCTGGGCAGCACTATAATCTGCAGCAGAGTCAGCTGAAACAGATGAAAAGTGAGCAGCTGCACATCTTAACTGATGCATGCAATGAGAAGCACCAAGTGGCAAGTGAGAAGGAGCTGCTCTTCCCGGTTCAGTGTGGAGATTGTTCCGTCCAAGACTTCTTGAGGGAGGTCACCAGTGACACTGCTGTATTGATATTCAGCTAGTGTTACTGCAGCGACATGTGACTTGACTGATGTAATTAGCCCTACAGGGATCATCAGGCGTCTTATCCTGTCGTCTGTAAACACCGGAGTGGATCAGTGAGGATGGGATTGATCACAGTAATCTCTGTCATAACATGTCCTCAATGAAGTATTATGATAGCTTTAGCCACACACACTGCTGGTAGTCTCAGTATTAGACTTTCATCCACACTTATGGAACCTTCAGCCTGAAATCAGGCCTGTGGTTAAAGAAATGCAGGGCTGTGTTGGTGGGGCCTGTTGCTTCAGGTACCAGTAAGATGATGAAATACTGAGTCCAGTAACAGACGACAAGTACGAAGGCTTATCACACTTTCCAAACACTCTGTAATGCTATAAGGAAGAATTTCACTGCTTCTAAAAAGTCATGACGGGAGCAATTATTTAATCTATCACGGTGAAGGTCAGGTAAATAGTAGAAATATGGTATTCATGTTACAAAGCAATTATGCAACTACATTTGCATGCTTTTGGCCAACACAATGCTCTGCCAGATATCTTCACACTGAGGTCTGGCAAAAGTGTAGTGAGATGCACATATTCTGACATTCCAATGAGCATTTTCATATTTTATGCAGTAATGCAATATAGTTTTCTTCTGTTTTGTGTCCATAATGCCGTGCTAGCACCAGCACGAGTAGGTGCAGGAGTAGTTACCAGAGGGCTACAGCAGGGGGAGAATGAGCAAACAGCTGCTGAATTACTCGTCCACTACACGCAGAGCAACAGCTGCATTCATTTGAAATCATGCTTGTATACTCTCTTTTAGCTCTGTTTTTGGTCTCCACCAACTCCTGAGGAAAATGTCAGGCTTTTTAGCAGCAAGTGCTAAACAATGTTCACCAGCTAGTCTCTAACTGTGGACGCCTTTTGTCTGGTGCTGAGCAGGCAGTGTACAGAGGGGTTTTTGGCTTTAGCAGTGAAAACAGCTGCCTGCTGCGATTAACACCACTATGGGAGTTGTGACAGTGAACCAAAACAGTAAAGTTGCAGCCCAGACAGTTTAACAATGGGCTGAAAGACATTAAATCAGTAGAGCTGAGGATAACTGTTGATACCAATTCTCTGTGGGTTCATCACTACAAGTAACACATTTCACATTACACATAGTTATTTGACTCATTGTTAACATAAAAGTAGAGATTCTAGTCACTTTAACTTAACGTGACACACCAGATGACTTGTTACACAGAACCATCAGGCGAGTTATCCAAGGAAACTATTTGGAAAAGGGCAGGAACAGGATGAATCATCTGTCTATCACCGTCCATCACGGGATCAGACATCAGATCAACAAACCATATGTTGTAGTGGGACTCTTACGAAGCCAGTCAGGAGAAGAGCAACAACATCTTTTCCACTGAGCAAAGCCATCAGTGCTTCATCTTTGAATGAAGAAATACTCTCCAGGTATGTAGTGCTATAAGGTCGCCAGGGATTCCTGGCTTGCGTGATCTTGTGGGATGCTACGATCCAGCCGCCATGCAAGGTAAGCTTTGAACTATCCAGAGGTGCAAAATGGTGAAGTATAAACTACTGCAGTTGATCAACCTTAGCTTACTTGTCTGTATTTAATCTTCTTTGCATCACCCCATTCCTGCTCTTTGTAATGCTGAAGTGAAATTGTCAATTTTAAAGTCTCCTACAAGTTAGAATTCAAACCATGCAGCAGGTTGGGGTTTGTGGGAGCATTCAAGTCAATAAAGAACATCAGTGATTTAGGAAAAGCAGACAAAGCATGCAGGTTGATAGAAAGTAGGTACTCTTACAACACCAAGGGCAGAACCATGAAGAAAATCTGGGTCACCCAGTAAGTGTGATCACAGTAAGTGTGCAGGGCAGACTCTGCACAAGTATGGATGGTAAAATACCAGAGCGTGATGATAAAGCAGATTCAATAGCCATATGTTTTACAGATACAACAGTGTACTTTGATCATTTGATCAAAACTACTAATCCTTTGGGATAAAAGGGTTTGGCAGAGTGAGACAGCAAACAATGGAAAGCATTACATCTCTAAAAAGTGCAATCAAAGCCAGCAAGAAAATCTCATCAGCATGCACAGTCACAAATAAAGCTATTTATTCATGTAAAAGAAATATGTGTTCAATAGGTGTCTGCATGGGAAGTCATCCCTCTTTCTGCATGACATGTGTTTTTTATATGCCCCCTATCACTCTGCAGTGCATAATGGGAGTGATCTGCTCTTCTGGGGCACATGTGCTACAGAGTACTTGCCACTGTAGTCAGTTAGTCAGTTAATTACAGACCATCGTAACTTGTATCGATTTGGGGGTGAGGTGTCAGCTTATGGCTGTTGAAATGACAGTGTGAAAAGAAACAGCTGGTGGGAATCTGATCCGGATGCAGTCTGGATCATCAAAGTCAACGAGAAACAAAGTTGTCCCCAACTGCTTCAAGCGCAGCATCTTTCCACCTACTATTTTAAACCCAGTCAGGACATTTTGCCTGTGAGAACAACAAATTCAGCCTTCCACGCCATCAATAATCTGCCAGAGCAAAAGCATAATAAAAGTCTTCTTATAAAGCCTGATATGGATACTGTATGTGATGAATGTCATGCCCTCATGATGAAAGCCACAGCATTTGTCATTTGTTAAAATGTCTAAAACCATCTAAGTTTACACACCTGACCAATACCTCCACAAGCTTGTGCCTGTCAGAATGTAGGTTGTTATAACAACACAAAACATCTTTGGGTGGATGGTCGGGTTAACAAAACGTGTCATAATGACATGTGAGAACACTGTGTGAATAAAAAAGGACAGACAAATAGATTTGTAAAGGTCATTTGCACTGACAAACAATGGAATCTTGGCAAAAGTAGCATGAGATCAGAAAACATCATGCAGGATGTGTCATTTTGCAAAGCAACAAGATATTACAGGCAATGAGCTTTAGTGTAAAATGTCTCAACATTCGTCAGCCACCTGTCAGGAAGCCTGGTTACACACAGGTCCAAAATGGAAAAGAGACGTTAGCTTAGCAGTCGTCATCGTTTATGTATTGAAGTGGAAAGTAAGGGCGTGGAGGTCAGCGTGATGGATTGGTGTGAAGCGATGCCAACTTTTGTGCCCATCGCAATCCAACGTTCTTGACCATATCCAAGATCTTCCCCTAACCTTAAGTACTTAACCTTCACCACACCTGAACCTGAACAAATGTTCCACAAAGGGAGCTTAACAACCTAACATGTAGTTATTGTCATGGGTTCTGCTTTTGTTTCACTTTGGGTTGACTTCTTGGAGCAAACTTGCAGGACTAGGAGGTGATCCTAAGATCAGCTCCTAGTGCCGATCCCAGGAGCTCCAGGTACTCTCAGGGAGAAGTAACAGTCAAAGGGAGGAGCAGGAGCACCCTCTGCCCCACTCTGTCGACCTGTCATTAATTTACTGTTACAGGCATATCAAATGACAGCTTCATGGTTCATGAAGATCATATGGAAATGTTTGTTCTGGGTTTACCTTGATAATGTACAGTATACTGTATCTGAGACATTCAGCTTGAAAAAAAAAACAGTAGAAACAAACACCAAAGCCTTTCAGGTATTTCAAAGCTGAGATCCCACAGAGGAAAATGTGTTTTGTTTTAGTTGCCTTACTTTAATCGTACTTTAACCACAGTTTATGTGCCTAATTTTAACCATACTGCAGTTGCCATGTGCAGATTCTTTAGAAAGAAAACTTTGTCATAATCATAATGTGGGCTTTTGCAGATTCATCCAATATCAACCTTCTGTATGGCCGATCAAACCACTTTAACATGTCAGCACACAAACAGACCGACTTGTGCCGCCTCAACAGACGATCGAAACAACTGTTTTCCCGACTTTTACAGAACCACATTGACCACTAAACTGTTTCAAGGCTTTAGGAGATCATGGATGTTTTTCACCAGTCAGGATGAAGGCTGCTGGAATCCAAACACATGAATGAAAGGCTTAATAACCTCCACCCCCCGAATCACCGCCGGCAGACACTTCAGCTCCGATATATGGACGAGATGTTAATACAGTGTGTACAATTAGGTCAACTGCTGGTCTCCATAGATATGAGACTAACCTCAGCAGTCCTCAGGAGAAAACATCACATCAGACTGGACTGTTGGCCGTCATCTTGAAGAAATAAAGGTACAGATGAAGCTTCAAATCATCACTCACTGAAGGATGCCAGTCATCAGTTCATTACTGCTATGGGCTAACACCACAACAAAAATACATACAAACCGTAGAACTGTACATTAAGACATTAGCATATGTTGCACAAACCATGCTGGTTGGTTCAGTTTTAACATGCTCAGTATGAGGGTGTACTTGGGGACAACACATTTTCTAAGCTCTCAAAACATTACAGCAGCATGTGCAGCCTGGTTGCATATGTCGAACACATGTTTCATTGAGAAGTAATGCAACATGTGCATTGTTCCTCAATGTGGATATGGTGAAGAAGACAGAGTGTGAGTGTTTGATCACTCACAGAACAGGACACTTCATCGCTCTAAACGACAGCCTCCCAATCTTTATTCCCGTGACCTCAGCCTGAGGTCAGAGCATTTATCTAACGGCCGATATTCAAAACACACGAGAGCCATTCTCACGTTGTTCCAGTGCCTACTACAAAGAGAGAAAAAAACAACTTTGGGTTTAGCAAAGAGACAGAGAGCAAGCTACTAGACTTTGATAGAAGACGCAGTGGATCAGTGGCTGAGGACTTGATGCTGTGACTTCCTGCTAAAGTGTCCTTCAGCAAGCCCTTCACCCTCTCACAGTACATTTAGATTTGAGCTAGAAATAATAAAGGACTAAGCACACAGAGGCTAATTCACACCACATCAGTTGGTAAGTTATGCTCTCTTACATTTTTTAATCAAAATTCAGCTTTACTTTTATTTCCTCTTACACGAAATATCTTAAAGGTTGTAGAGATTATCTTATCCCACACTGTCTGACAGTACAGCATGTATTCTGTCTCAGCTTGTTTCACTTTTCGCTGAAGCTAAGTGAAATGTGTGAAATATTCAAAGCCAAGTGCCTGAATGCTTCATGGCTGCAGCATTCCATCAAATGCAAATAGTCTTGCATTCTGTCGTGTCCTTGATATCAAGCAGATACACTCAAAATTCAGCCTGACACGTGGCATTTCTGGAAGCTTTGTACCTCTACTGCTATTTGAAATAAAGTTCTACGGGTTCAAGTTCAGTTGGCTGCTTGAGTTTGTCCTGACTGATCCAGTGGGAGGACACTGGGGTCTCAGAGGTTAAACAAAATATGACAGCAAATCCTGCCAAACATCTCTTTATGTTCAAGTGAAAGAGCTCTTTAGCAGTTGGACAAATTTTGACTTTTGTCTTTCAGGAGCAAATGAAGAAGCAGTGTGATGTTACAGATCCACAGAGTTGATGGGTGGATGGATGGGTCAACGAAACGTCAGACTGTAACACAGAAAACGTTTCCTACCAACACACAGTGTGTTTCTTTTGTTCATACCCTGACTTTAACGTGTGGTTGTTATTGCAATCATGACAACAAAGATCCCCGAACATTAACCTAATAAAAAATGTAATAAACCATCTCCCTGCTGGTTTCACATTTTTACTTCTTTTCATAAACATTTGGTGCATATCAGTGAAAACAGCTCACCTGACCACAAAAGTCCCTCTCTTATTATGACCAAAATAAAAACTACACTCAATACTCAATACCAACACAAAAAATATATATTTTTCATATCTGACACAATAACATTAAAGGTCTACTGCCTGCTTTGCAAATCAGATTTAAAACTGATTAATTTAAACATTTTGGCTTTTTTGTGCAGGGATGGTCTAACAAAGGATGCTATCAACTTGGATTATTGACGCTGTAAGAGCCAGCCCTTGTAGAGCTTGACCCATACGGGCAGTGGCAGTATGTGGTGTATATATATATATATATATATACTTTTAGTTTCAACGTTCAATTTATCCAGGCGCACTTCTGCACATGTCACGTACTTAAAAAAAATGTCAATGTTTTTTGATTCTTCTGTTTTCAGTCATGCTCCAGGGATGGCAGTCTCATTCTGTCCGTCACTTGCTCCAGACTGAAGTATCTCCACAACTATTTGATGGTTTCAACGTGTTGAACATTATACCTGTTAAACATCAATATGCTGCCATTATCACTGGTATGTTAGCATGCTGATGTGTTGTACGGCCCCACAGATCTACCATGGCTGCAGACTCTTGTCAATCTCTCTCTTGTTACTCCCCCAACTTTATGGAGGTGCAATGCTTACTCACTGGAGGAGCCCTTTGAGACATCAGCGGCAGCAGGCTTTCATTCTGCCACTTATGGACGGGTACAACAACACTGCTGTGCAACAATCACATTGTTTCATCACTTTGATACTTACACTCATTTTATGAGAATTGCTTTTAATCACGATTTTGGTGACAAGACACATGACTTGTGTTTAGAGGCTCAGAGACTCCAGCTGTGAAACCTGGTTAAATTCAACAGATTTACAAATGCGACATCTGTGATTGCTGTTGGCAGGATTTTTTTTAACTGGGCTACTTCTCCAAACCCCATTTCTTCATCAGAGCTCTAACAGGGAGCTCAACCTCTCTGGGCTCTAACTGACCCCAAACATAAGCAACATCACTCTGAAAGAACACTGCACATTTCTTTACCTGTGAATGACTCCTTTCAAACAAAAGGAACAGGACTATAACCTGCTGTATATTTGTTTATGATCAGCCAATATAACACAGAAAAATTGAAACATTTCCTTATTTGGTGCAACACAATCATTTATGGTTATTTCATATTCATATTTTCTGATTTAATGATTTCATATTTATGGGCATATTTTGTCAGCTTCAGATGAGCCTGGTTTGTGACCAAGAGAAGGATAACCACTTTAATACCTTTTGTTAGTTCTGTCAAAAATAAAAGAAATATATGTATTTGGCAGGAAAGCCCTATACAGCAGTGGGGTCTGTGGAGCTCCAAGAAGTCAAGAAGTCTTGTCATCACAAGACAAGGTGAAAATAACATCACTAATGATTCTCATACTGCTCGCGAACAGCTCACTGTGACTCTGTTCTAGCACCTCGGTGTTTTTTCTAATGATAAATTTCCTGCATGTAACAGTGGCTCCACCCTACCTGGCGTCTGTCTGTCTCTGTCCTGCGCCTGTTCTCTTTATCATCATCTGGCCGCTGGATTAACAATCAGCGCAGATTATAGCCATAATAAGATCCAAAACACCGGTTCAAGGGTCAGCTTCGACACTGGAGGCAAGGCTGTGCACTTATAGGATCGCGTTTTGATTGATACTGCACTGCTATAAAAGCTCGATTAATCCGCCCTGGCGAGTTTTCTTGTCAGAGCTGGTTATTATGTCAACGCCTGATCAAAACAAAAGAGAGATTTCTTCAAATCACCTGGTGGTATAATCAAAACCAGTGCTGCTTCTTTTATTACAAAAGTTCTGAAAGTCTTACTTCAAAATAAAATAGTATATATATCCCAGAAATGTAAAATACAAATCCTACTTTATTATACTTCGCCATCAAAAAACGGAAAGCGGATGTTTTAAAATGAATTAATTCAGTAATATGCGAAAATCTATGAAACTATAATATTCATATCCTACTAGCACTTTACAACAGGACATAGAAACATAATTTCACATTGAAATGTCAGATTCAAAAAGGGCTTCGAAAGTTCAGGGAAAATAAGACAAGCGCTTTAAAAAAAAAAAAAACCTCAAAGATAAAGATAAAATTAAGATTAAAAATGAGCTATAGCCCTTATATTATCTTAATTCATAATTCCTCCCCACCTTGCTCCACCTCGGCCAATTTGGAGCCATTAGGCATGTAATGATTTACTTCCAAACCCGCACACATCAAACGGCGGAGAACAATGAGGGTCTGGTTTCTGTCTCTGCCTGCGCGTCTTTAATTCTCCATAACAAAAGTACAAAGGCCGAGACGGAGACCAAAGGCTTTATCCCTAAACACCTTTAACACCTCTCCGGGCCGCGGCGCCGCGCCGGGCCGACGCGCACACCGCGGCCCGTCTGGAGCGCCTGTGATAGGGGCAGAGGAGAGAGGAGAGCAGCCCCGGGGAACAGTGGCGGAGGAGGAGGCGAGGGAGGAGGAGGAGAGGTGGGGGGTGTTGGGACAAAAACACCTCATCTTCTCCCTGCCTGCCTCTGCAGACCTGGATGAAGTGTGAGTGTGTGAGAGACAGTGAGGGGAAGTTTTTTGTCAGACTGCAGCCAGCCTCTTCACCGGCCTCTCCGAAGCGCAGCAGCCCGCAGAGGAGCGACATCCGAGCGGAACAACTGGAAGAACTACCGGGGAAAACATCTGCAAACAGGGATTTTCACACTTTGACCGCAAACACAGCCTGATGCGTAAGTAAGCTGTATGTGAGCAAACTTTGCTCATCACCGAGACCCAAGGATTTACTTATTTCTTCTTTTGTCAAGCACTGCCAAAAAAAAAGTTAACTAACAAGAAATAACAAAGACTGCTCTTCGCATTTCTGGAACAGACAAACGTACAAAAAATGATTTATTCCCACATAAAAGCAGCATATTAGTAAAATGGCCTAAACGCAAAATATCCTCATGATTAACTCTTGTGTTTTGTTGAAATTGGCTTCACTTCCTCATTGGTTCGGGGTCCCACAGACCTCACTGCTGTATGTGTAAATAATACTAATATTAACTGCAAAATCAAGTCGGTTTTAACTTGAACTTTTCGTTCCTTTTTTTCGTATTAAAACCCAACATGTAGAAGAGTAGTGAAGTGGAAACTCCTCTGTCCCACATTTGATGAAAATCACAATATATAGAAATGACCATAAATCACTGTTGATACAGCAAATACACAACTATGTGGTGCTTTATATGTTATATGAGCTATGCATGAAGAAATATTCCTTTTGTTTGTCAAAAAGTCATTCATATGTGCAGTAAGAGTGATGTTAGTCATGTTTGGGGTCAGTTCAACCACAGAGAGGTTAAACTCCCTCTTGTTCTTATGAAAAACAAATCTTGTAAAAATCTTAATAAACTTATTTGGGATTTGGGGACCAGCACTGTGTAAAAAAATCCTGTCAGCACCAATCACAGACAGAGAGCTCTGTGAAAATCTCTTGGATTTAACCAGGTTTTACAGCCGGAGTCTCTGAGTCTCCAAACAGACGTCATGTGCCATTCACTGAAACATCAAACGTTGTCTGTTGAAAATCAAGTTAAAAGCAATTCTCTTAGAATCAGGAGAGTCATGAAGTAACAGACATAAAATCATGTTAAGTTTGTTTTTTGAGCTGTTAAAAGAGGACCTGGGGTCTGCAGGACCCCAAACACAACATTTGGTCCAAGGCTAAATCTCTCCTGTAGGCATTCTACTTGACCAACTTTGTGACAATACTGCATGTATAATGTATTTATAATAATAAATAATTTCATATGGCTTCTGCTACTTCATAAATTAGAGCTTTTTATTGTGTGGTTTGCCTACTCTGACATATGGGCAGCAATAACAGAAGCACATCCACTAAAGGAAGGGACTTACTTTAGGCCACACTGTAAGCTTGTGCTTCTGCTACACCCTTTCAGTGTCAGAGGGCAGACAGACGACAGTGGTGGCAGCCGGTCCTGATGGAGACGAGCAGACGGAGCCGTGTCCACGCAGCACCCTGCTGGACCAAAGCCGGCGGCACCGGACAGCGTTCACGCGGGAGCAGCTGTCCCGGCTGGAGCAGGAGTACGGCAAGGAGAGCTACGTCTCCAGGCCCCGCCGCTGCGAGCTGGCCACGGCGCTCAACCTACCGGAGACAACGATCAAGGTACTGTGGCTATAGGGAGCAACTCAGTGAGGTGAAGTGTTTTGTAATGTGGGTGAAATCACATCTATCAGGATAATGAATGTTAACTCACAGTTGCATCACGCATCAATCTGTAGCCATTTAATAATGCATTTAATATTCCAGCAAAGGAATAGTGTAGTGTTGTACAGTGAGCACGAGCATTTATTGGGGCCTTTATTAGAGGCTGGCAGCTCATTTTTGCCTCAAGACACACACGCAAATTAAAGAAGCCTTGACTGAGGAATAGTGTAACGGTACAGAAATTTAGACAATGTAGACTGTTAGCTTAAAGGTCCAGTGTGGAGGATTTAGGGGATCTATTAGCAGAAACGGAATACACTATGTTTTAATTTGTTTAGAGTCACATGAAAATAAGAATTGTTATGTTTTTGCTACCTTAGAATGAGCTTTTCATATCTACAGACGGAGTAGTAGTCCTCTTCCACGGAGTCCACCATGTTGCACCGCCATGTTTGTACAGCAGCCCAGAACAGACAAACCAAACACTGGCCCTGGAGAGCGCCTTTTTGCTTTTTTAGCAGCCATTTTAAGTTCTCCTTTGCTTGAAAAGGAGCGGTGAGTTTGTTGCAATCTGTAACTTCACCACTAGATGCCACTAAATAATGCACACTGGTCCTTTAAGTCTCAACACACCTTTCATGTTATAGACAGAGATACAGTTCAAAATCAAGTGCAGCAATTCTGAATATGGTTTTCCACTTTCTGTCCACAAAAACAACAACCTCACCACGCCGCTCAATAGAGCGTGCAACTGCTGCTGCTGCAGCAATGCTCCTCTTCATCAATCTGTGTGTTCTCTGCTGGTGAAGACGTGTATAATTCAGGAAACTCAGACACCAGTAAAATCAGC
Organism: Chelmon rostratus; assembly: GCF_017976325.1. Classification (NCBI taxonomy): domain Eukaryota; kingdom Metazoa; phylum Chordata; class Actinopteri; order Chaetodontiformes; family Chaetodontidae; genus Chelmon; species Chelmon rostratus. Next base: position 22,316,549 of record NC_055674.1, read on the forward strand.
TCTTGTATCGTTGCCCTCTCTGTCGTTTCCAGTAGCAGCTGCAAATAAATGTGCACGTTCACACGAGCGGCATCGTCCCACTTCAACTTGACCTCACTGCATTGAAAACAATGAGCATCTGAAGTGGGCATAGCTGTGGTGGTCGTGTGCAATGAAAAGTTGGTCGGTCCATGTTCACACATGTAACACATATATGCGTTTGTTGTCCTGGTTGAATTTCTATTAAAGCTGGAGACAAAAAACGGGACAGAAGATAGGAAGAGAGAATTTAAGAAAATTAATCCAACATTTTGCACATATTAATCAACTTTCCAAGAGTAAAATCAAGAGATCAATATCAATCAGTCTAGATTAATCAAACAGGATATAACTTGTTCATTAGTGAGCTTTGGAGGTGTTGGTAGGAGGATTTTGTTCTTTTGGACAGAGTCAAAACCAAGCAAGTCAAAACAGCAAGCGAGAGATCTGAGACAGCTACTCATGTCAGCGACAACACCCTTTCAACATTTCCCATGAATGAGAGGTTTTCATCATCTCCCCTCTCACTCACTTCAATCAGCACGGCAGATTGAGTAGTGACAGGTTTAGCAGTGTCTAACGTTTGACACGGAGGCCCACCGGCCCAGTGCAGCAGCTTTAATACGCAGTAAATGCGCCCACCTTTCTGCCAACTACTGGAGGGTCTTTTATGAAAGAGCAGGAATGCGAGGCGAGGCCTTGTAAACGCTGCCACCTGACGTTTTAGAAGAACAGCCTTCCGGGAGATTCTATGAGAGGGTGAAAGAGCTGAGGAGTGGACAGACACACAGGAAACCTTCAGTGGTAAAGCTTTGAGGAGGCGGAGATGTTAGTGCTGCAACAGAGAAGCAGGACTTACCTGAAGAAACTGAAATGAAACTTTCAGAACAATTCTTACACTTGCAGTTAGATCATACATTATAATATATATCACTCCTGCACTATGAAAGGATTTTAATGTTGCACCACCCTGCAAATGACATTTTTGTTGGACGGATTGGTTTATTTTAACAAATACCTGCAAAGCTAATGCCATTCCCAACAGCCTCGGCTGTGCTTTGTGTTTAGCGCTAATTAGCAAATTTTAGAACGTTCATGATTGTGAACATGTTAACTTTACCTGCAGAGCATCGGCATGTTAGCAATGGGCGCTGCTAGCATTCAAATTTAACCACAAAAGAAAGACAATCACTGCAGACTGTGAGCACATTTAAGCCTGTGTGTCTTTCAACATTCACACAGGTCTTCCATACAGAAGCAATTCTCGAGCCAGTCTGTTGACACTACGAGTTGGGAAATTAGCCTTTAAATGAACGATTCCTTCTCTCACAGCTACACAGCGACATAGAGAAACTGTGTTTGGGGAGTTGGGGGGGGGTTGAAATCATGAATAACTTAGTGTTTATTAGGAAGGGAATTAAGTAAATCAGAAGTACAAACTAGAGTTAACCAACTTCATTACCAACAGCACAACTCTCATACTGGCCTCAATTGACCCATATCCCAATTTTCAACAAAGTAATTGTCTGATTTCAATATATTTTATTTTATTACATTTTTAGAAAGAGTCATAGCAACCAACACAACCACAGTCCAGTCAAGAAGTCCACTGTCTTAAAGTGGTTATATTGTAATTGCTCACAACCAGCACACAACAGAAAATAGCATGTATCAAATTACTTCCTGTAATTTTATTAGAAATTTTATTTCATAGGATTCATACAGGCCTTTTGTTAGTCATCTAAAACTCAGGGTGTGGTTAAGATTGCTGTCATTGTTCAAAGAATTGATGTTGGCTATTGGGAGGAAACTCCAAGCTCCGTCTCTGGTGTTAAAGTCTTTGAACACCCGTCCATCCTCCCTAGTACTCTCTGCTGCACTATACCAGAGGCTGACGGTGACAAAATCAAACAAAATCAAGACAACTGCAACCCTCAACACCCCCTATATCAGCCCACCTTCAGCTCCACTTTGAAAAGCTCTGCGCTACACTGTCACTTTACTTCCTGTCTGTACTTCCTTCTCTCCAGGTGTGGTTCCAGAACAGGAGGATGAAGGACAAACGGCAGAGACACTCCTTGCCATGGCCCCACCCTCTTGTCGACCCACTGGGGGCACTCCTGATGGGCCGTGCCTCTCCTTCCTCCACCTTGCCGTACCCTTTCATCCCACCCCACCTCCCACACCTGCCCCTCCACCACCACTACCCCCTGGCTCTCTCCTCACCAGCATCTTCAGTTCACAGCCGCTACAGCTCGCCCATTAGAGCCCTGGATGCACTCCGCCTCTCCCAGTACCATAACAGACCAGGGGGGCTGCCTCCAACCACAGCAGCCCTCTACCCCTCCACCAGCATCATGCACCACCCCGCTTCATGTCCCTGCCCCCTCTGCCTGCACTGGGGACCAGAACAACTGCTCAAAGCGAGAGGGGAGGCACTGAGCCAACCCCGGAGTCCCAAGGCCAACATCCAGCCTGCCGGTCTGGAGCGGAGAGAAGAGATGGTGTAACACCAGACAGACACTCTCCTGGGCTGTCAAACTGCTGTCAAATAAGCTGCTGCAAGCAAATATCAGTACACTCACTGTGACTTCCATTAATGCTATCTACATGGTGGAGCTTGCCAAGTCGCAACGGCAATACACTAAGAGTTTCACTGGCTATTGTACAACTCTAAATAACAGACAAGACTCACATGCCCCTCAAACCAGGAACCAGGAAACACCCAATTCAAAGGTCTCATCTAAAACAATACTAATCACATGACTCTGCTGATTAAGTGGATGCACAGGTTTAGACATTTGCAGTGTACTGGTAGGCTGTGCAATTATTTTAACAAGTTCAGTAGCATGTCCAACATTTTGTCTGTGCAAACCAGCCAAATTCAGTTTCATTTGGAGCAGACCGCCAGCCTACAGATGCTTTTAAGACCACGGTATACTCACTGCAGAAATCAAAATCATATCATGGTTATACAAAAAGCTACTGATTGACATTACATTTTTCAGTTTGAACTAGGGTCAAAGGTTTCCATGATTTTAAAATGATTACTTTATATAAATGATGACTCTTTCACTGCAAAACTGATTTTAAACACAGACTATGGAAAACTGTTCAGAACATAGTGAGTATAGTCTCCAAAAAGCGAACCATACAGAATAGTTTGACCTTCTGTTTTTGAACATATCCTCTCACCACTTATCTTATGTCCAAGTGGAGAAGTTAGCTTTGCTGAGGTACAGTTGGTAGCCTCCAGAACATGCAAACATTCCTGCAGTCATTTATTCAGGAAAAGGAGGTAGACGCTTTGTGAAAGGTCGGTAAACACCATTCTGATTTTCTGATTTTCAGCCACAATCAGTGTGCACATATCAGTTTGTGGCAGTGTGCCTGTTTGATGTGATTCAGATTCAGAGGAGAGAAGATAAAGAAAAAAGAAACCCAAAGAGATATTTTGAAGTCATCCTCTGTAAAAGCACAATTGCACCAAGTGAAGGTTTAATGTACATATTATGGTTTTGGAGTTGGTTTCTATTGTTTTCTGTGCTGCACCACTAATGACTACTGCTTTTATTTATTTGTGCAACTTTCAGTTTTAACTTGCATTCACTGACACGTTTGGCTATTTCATGGTAAGGAGAGTAGAAAAGAGAGAACTTATTGAATTACTACAAAAGGCCAAGTGGTTTATGTGCATTAGTTGTGCTTCTAGCAGAGTTTTAGTCATTATATGATCATGCTAGAATGCATTTACTGACAGGACGTAGTGCACAAACTGTGTTCAAATGCATATTTAGTAACTTCTCATGCAATCCTGTGGAAATGTGTGACAGTGACATGAAGTTCAAAAACACTTTCCTCTAAAGCTATTTGTTTAGTCTGTACACTATCAGAAAAGTAAACAGTAAATGGTTGTGTTTTTGGAGTGAAATGTGTCTTGCACTGAAAAGTTTGTGCAGCTGTTCCATGTCTCCAGCTGTGGTGCAGGATCCCACATTCACTCACTGCGCACTGGTTTTTGGTTTAGTCTCTGCACGGGTACAATGGTTGCAAACGTGGTAACCTCACTGTGAGGACAGCATGGGAAGCTGCCCACAGTCACTGTGCCAGACGGTCGATCACCAATAAGTTGTTCCAGTACAAAACTCCAACTAAAGCTTCAAAACGCTTCTGCTACATTTCTGTTCATATTTGGATTAAACAAACAAGACGTAACAAAGTTAATGGGTTGAGTTAATGAGTTAGAATTGGAGCTAAGCATATTGAACTTGAACTTTAGACAGAGCCTGCTTCCATCCTTTGTGTGCGTGTGTGTGTGTGTGTGTGTGTGTGTGTGTGTGTGTGTGTGTGTGTGTGTGTATTTAAAGTTCAATTCAAGATGCTCTGTATCACAGGAAAATGTTCCTGATGCCTCTATGTCACCATTTACCGTCAGATAATCCTGATATGTGACTGAACATTTTTGAAGAACAATTACTTGAAGATTTCAAACAATGTGCATCTGTAAGATGATTTTTTCAATTTGCTGTCCTTTACTTACTGACATCAAACAATCGTTAAGTTAAACAACCATAAAAGTCCACAGAACAGAGGCAGCCTTTGTCCTGCTGCTAACAGCACACCCACAGCCATAGATAGAAACACACTGGCTGTATGTTTGGTCAGGTCGCACAACAGTGGCAGCTACAGTAGACTACAATGGCCTCTGACTATGGTTTAAGGCAGGCATGTCAAACTGATTCCATAAAGGGCCGTGTGGCTGCAGGTTTTTGTTCCAACCAAGGAGGAGCACACCAGGCCAACCAATCAACATCAAGGGATCACTTAGTTATCAGCTGAAGACTGAGATCAGCTGATTAATTGATTCCAGCCAGGTGTGCTCCTCCTTGGTTGGAACGAAAACCTGCAGCCACACGGCCCTTTATGGAATCAGTTTGACATGCCTGGTTTAAGGGGTTCATCCAACTGTTACTGTAGAGTGAATGAGAGCAGAATATTTGTTCAGGTTTTGTTTATTTTGTCAAATGACAGAAAGTAAAACCATTTGCACTCACATACCAGCAGAAGGAAGATGGTGTTTTACTGTGTCGCCACATGTGAAGTAATGAACTGTATGTAGATCATTTTCTGTAAGATATTAAACTAATTAATAAAGAGCCAACACTGTTCAAATCTGTCTACATTAAAAGGAATGAATATTTAATCAAGTGCAAAAAAAGCAACAGACATATGTACACTGTACGACTGAGGTCCTTTATACTTACTTACATTCCTTAGAGTTCAAAATGATCATATTAACTAAAATATCTCCCAAATGGTATTTTATGATGAATTAGTGATTGTGCTTAACTTATTATTACATTATTATACTTACTATTCTTTATTTACTCAAAACAGCAGTTGTTCAATCTGTGACTGTAGGAAAAACAATAATCACAGCGTGCAGAAGGCAGGAATTCATAACTGCAATGACAGACTTGATATTCTGCTGACTGACAGAGGATCTTGATGCACTTTATTGAACTCTATGGGGTTCCTCAAATAAAAGACTGCAACTCAACCTTGGTTTGATGACAAGGTCGAGGAAAGCAGCACTCACGTGATGATGGCCATACATGTTAGCACAATTACAAAATGATTCCTGAAATGAGGAATACAGTATGAGATCATTTCTTCTTCTTCTTAAACAAATGTCCACATGCTTCCGAATTGTAAGAATAAAATGACAAGATACACAGCATGCAGTTTCCACTGACGACGGCTACCTCTGAGACTCCAGCTGTGTCTGATTGTTCTGCGATTTGTTCCAAACATGACTCAGATGCCACATTCCTTATGGTTCAACTAATGATTAATTCTTCAGCACATACTATACATACAGTCAGTGTTGATCACTGTCCTGGAGCTGGGATCATGTCTGGCATCAACAGGTCCCACTCTGTGCTGCACAGGGTTTCCTCCTCAGTCAGCTGTGGAGAGCAGTGACCTCAGGCACATCACCATTTTCTGATGTAGCCTGTCTTTCACGATAGTCCTGTCATCATGCTTCTAGTTTTCATGTCTCCTCTTCCAATAGATTTAGCACTTTTGAATAAAAAAGGTCGACAAATGACTTGTCCTCGTGATAGTCTATCAAAAGACAGACTAACCACTGTGAAAGTCAGCCTCACACATGCAAATAAACCAGTGAGTGTGCAGATGAATCTGTAAGGTGATTAAGTCAGCGAGCAAGTGGGTGAACCATAGCCATAATGGCCATGCAGGCATCTTCTGTATGTGTCTGCTTGACTCAGAGAGTTTGAAATAAGTCATATATTAAAATTCTGTTTATTTTCTAAAGCTGTAGGAGGATCTTGCAGCTTGTCCCAATATACACTGTTCCCGAATCTTTACAACAGAGGAGCTGAGTTTGAGAAGTTAGCATGAGCCATAGAGCCACAACAGTCACAGTTATGGGGATTACTACACATTTTCCTAAACCTTCAATTTGCCCTGAAGTTCACATCTTTCACTGTGTTGGAAAGACACATAATCATTACAAGTCAAACTAATGTGATTCTGTAATTAAAAGGTGTCACCACCTTTTTTCATTTCTGAAAAAATGATTATATGACAGGCTAAATTAGTCAGTTCATAGCAACCGTACATGAGCTGATCAGCAGTCCAGCACCTGTGAGGAAGACACGTGGTGACAGGTTTGTCAGTGGTGTCACATTAGAGGCAGATGCATCCAATTGCTTGCATGAAAAACAATCGTAGATAAATGTTCTTTTTCAATTTTAATGTGAGCCAATATATTTGACATATTTGTTATATTTGGCAGGATGACTTACATTATGATTGATATTAGACTGAAATAAAATATTTGTGCAATAAAATTAACAATTAAGACACACTGAATGTTGTTCTAATAGTATTTTCCAAACCTTCTCTCAGCAGTTCGTCATATGCTCACTGAACTGGAAAATATCAAACCGTAAACCAGTTTACTGAGCATTGTTCGACTGATTATGCAGCTTGACAAGTTCCCTGTATGGAGATCAGATGTTTCTGTTGTCTAATAGGTTAGTTTTTTTTTCTGTTTCCATTCACTTAAATGTACAGTTGTAATTTACTGTAAAGGGTTAAAATGTACTTCAATCAAATCCAGTTACAGATACACAAAGAAACCTACCTTTAAATGTCACTTTTATCATAAATCTGCCATGTTCACTCAGTAGAATAAAATATCCTTTCTGACCCGGTTCATATTAGTGTGATACCACTGATTAATTGTTGTAGTTCTCTGCCATCTGATGGAGTTTTACAATCAAAACACAAGCCCTCCACTGAAGCAATAAACTGATTAAAAGATTGAAATTGACATATGTGTGTGTGTGTGTTCGTGTGTTTGTGTGAAAGACAGAAAGAGGAAATAGAGAATGAGACAGTGCGAGCTGGAGAAATGGAGAATCGGGATAGATGAGTACATACCTTCTTTAAATCTGACAGTGTGTTAAGCTGTGTGCATGAATGCATGAATCTGTGTTTAAATGCATGTGCCTTCCTGTTTGTTCATACCTCGTGGCTGTCATTTGGTCTAACAGCCCTCACAGAGCGCAGCAGCCCTCGTCTTGTAAATGATGCAGGGGCTTTAAAAGGTTTTGGACAGAAAAGTCAATCAGACTGTTGGCTGCTGATTCCTATAAAAGACATGAGCTTGAGGCATGAGCTGTTTGCACACTTCTGCTTAAATTAAGCAGCGTTTTCTTCTCTGCTTTTCACCACAATGACCACCACTGATGCCCTAAATCTGATCTGATCTGCAGCTATGTGACAATGTCCCTTTCTGGACAGACTAGTGCTGTCATTACTTTATGTACATTTGGCCAGAAAAACTCATAGATTAATCTGTGGAGAGCAGAGAAGGCATAAAGACCAGAGTCAGAACAGTCAGGTCATAGCATCAATGGAAAACATAGAGCCTCAAAACAAGGGTTCAAGCAGATTAAAGACTCCAACTGGCAAAATGGTTATGGCCAAATTACCATGTCGATGTTAGGATGGAGCCGAAAGCACCGCTACATCTCAGTACAGCCTCACAGAGCTGCCAGCATGGCTGTAGTTTTATGTAATTATTATTAATGTTTCTTTTCTTTTCAGCAGAGGGGCTAATGTGAAATTATTTGACACTGTAATAATGATGCATCAAAAAGATTTTTTTTCACACACCTGTATAGTAAATGATGGCTAAATGCTATGAAATTGGCTTGATAGAGAACAAGCAACAACAGTGGACATAGTCTGAACCAAAAACAACCCAGATGCTCTCCTGTGCTCCTCAACAACAGTGGACTTGGATATGCCAGGCCTATACCTTACTTTATAGTTCTCGCAACTCAACCCACAAAAACTGCACTGAGGCACATTTCAAGGAGGGATCTTACAGTTTTATGGCTGTAAACATCGGAGTATGAACAAATAAGAATATGAATAATAAAACTGTGTGTTCATTGTGAGGACTTTTACAATACAGCAGTTATGCTTCATTGGCAAATCAATACGAGGTTTACGGAATCAAAAGAGAGCTGTAACTGAAGCATATGAGGTTTTGTGGGGTAATTCATTTCCTTTAGCGGAATGAATCCAATTGATAGTTGTAATGCTGTTGTGAACACAGTTCAAGCAAAGTCCACATGAGTCCCAGAGTGTGAGAGGCGAAGCAACGGCAAAGTCCTGTGCTTTCTGCTGATTCCAGGCCAGCAGGTGTGCCTTTAAACCTCAGACAGCATGCACTGATTTCCAACTCACCTGGACAGGTGTTCGCCATGACAACCATACTTGTGCAGGCTGAAACCAGGAGCAGCTCTCCACAGGCTGTGTGTAATAATGTAGGACAATAAACAGAAGGGTTAATTACAGGTGAGTATGTCTGAACAGAGCTTAGCACGGCGGGACACACAGAGGGGACCGCTAGGATAATAATGTGGTATAATCATGTAAGGCCATAAGTAGAGGGGGTAGACAGACTGGCCTGTCTCAACTGGCTCAGGTGGGATGTAGAGAGGTAAGTAGTGAATAAAGGGCTTTCATGTGACATAATATACTGTCTGGTGGCCATATTGGAGGTCCTCATCTCTGGGAACAGCTGGTTGTGTTTGTGTCTGTCTCAACAGAGTTGACCAGACATGGTTCTGTCTGTTTCCGACTGCTTAATATCGCTGTCTTATTGTTAAAGCAATAGCTCAACAGTTTAGGAAATGCGTTTGTTCACTTTCCTGCTGAGCATTTGTAAAGAAGATCAATACCAATATCTCGTGTCTGCAAGGTCATATGTAGCCCCGTGCTAAGCTAAGACAGCTGGGCAGCAGCTAGTTGTTTTAGCTTAGCACAAAGAGTGAAAACAGTAGGAAACAGCTAGCCTGGCTCTGTCCAGAGATCATTAACCCATCCACCAGCACCAGCACTACCTACTAAAGCTCACTATATCTCGCTTGTTAAATCCATACAAAAAGCAATATGCTAAGCTAACTTGGCAAGTAAGTGAACAGGCCCTTTGCTAATTTGCCGAAATGTCAAACTATTTCATTAACATGTGCAATTACCACATTGGTGAGCTTAGTGTTTCATTTCAAAGCTACAATTGGAATCAAAGATAAAATGCGACATACGTTTCTTCCTGTACAACTGACTGAGCAGGAAGAGCCATGAGCTTGCATTTAATTTCATGTAATTACCAGACTGGTACAAACAATCAGCCAGTTAACATTTGACCTTGTCTCTGTTCAGGGTCGAGTCTGCCATTTAGAGATGCATAAATTAGCTGAGCAAATAATTTTCGTTTACAGTTTAATGAGCCTGTTAGATATGAAACCAAACCGGCTTTAAACAATGACGGCGAGAAAGAGAGTTACAGGCTACTGAGCCACAGCGGTCACAAGGAAAAATGCTGACCAACAAATACTGTGAGAAGGTTACAGATTTGATGCCCCCATCAGCCATATTTCATGAGTCCTGGAGCAACACCTTATACATACCTGTAAGGCCAGGCTGCTGCTTCATGCTGTGTCCATCTGAAGTTGTTCAGATGGTGGTTAGGCAAATCCTCATAAATCAGATCGGAAAAAACACAAGATATAGGGGTCTCATTCTCATCTGCAATTTTTTTTCTCACTTTGTCATTCCCCCTGTTGACAATATGCTGATTTATAAATAGGGCTTGAAGGTTCACAAGGGCATCCTGTGGAATGCCTGGTAAAATAGGATATAGTCAAGTTCACAAGAAGCAGTCCATGGGCTGCATGTACCACATTTGTTCACATTAGTTTGAGTAGTCATGTAGGTGCCAGTAAACTCCATCAGACCTGTTGTCAAATGGTCAAAGCCACTTCATGCAGTGACTCACTACTGTGTGGAGGTGAGAGTGTAAGCAGGCTTTGAACATCCCTCTCACTTTTTCTGTTCTTTTCACAGCTTTTTCTGTCGCTTCACACGTGAACAACCAAATGTGTGATTATCTTCCAGATGCGACCTCCTAAAAATCTGCGCAAACAAACAAGGGAGGTCCACACAATAACAATTAATTAAGCGTGTAATTTATTAAAGATGGTTGCTATGAAATTGCAGGTGGTAACATAATGGCACACGTGGCATGAGCAAAGGATACACTCAGACATTTGTCATGTCATAACAGGAAAAGCACAGGTGTAATTGATAACATTAAAAACCGCATGCATTTCATTTGGGTATGTCTGTCCCTGGGTCCGGTTATAGTGTATGCTGGTACATCACTGGCATGGGTTTCCTGCTTTGACAAGTCAAACTCTCTGTATAAAAGAGTTGTTTTAAAGGAAATAACACTGACTGTAGGAAACAGAATGCAGACAGCTGTCTGAGTCATGTCATGTGCTATATTACGCTACTTCTAACATACATGTTGTTTTTAGACACTGAACAAACAGTGGTGTTGCTCTTGTCATTCTTCTGGTACGGACAGTACGTAAGTCAAGCTTAATTCGCATTGCTTTTTAGAACACACAGTTACAAAGTGATTCACAAACACAAAAAGAATAAAAAAAAAACCAATACATCATGAAATGCAGCACAATGAGACACAAACCAGACAACAAAAACAACAAAAAGGCTGATTGAAACAATCTGAAGATTCAGAAAATCTGATAGATTGGGGAAGATGATTCCAGAGGCCAGAACAGCAAAGTGACCGAACAAGGCAGAGATTACAGGATCAGAGTGTTTGAGAAGTGGAATGTGGGATGAGAAGAGTAAGTAATCAACAGGATGTTGTTGTTTATTCTTAAATTTACAGTAGTTGTTAGTAGTTAATAGCCTGACAGCTGCATTCTGGACTAACTGTAAATGATTAAGAGCAGCATGACTGAGACATGTGTAGAGACAATTACAATAATCAAGGCTGGAGAAAATGAAATTGTGATTCAGTAGTTCGAGATCTGTAGACGAAAACATAGGTGATACCAAATTATTCGTGTTAGATTTGATATTAGAGTGAAATTGACCAATAAACTGATCAACTGCAGCAGAAAAGTTATCAGGACCAATTGAATTAATTACATCCTGCGAGGGTTTCTTTTAACAGTTGATTCAGGTTTGGTCCTTTAGCATAGAAATAGATCTGTCTATCGTCAGCACAACAGTGATAAGACACATCTTCATCTTGTTGAGGGAAAGATTTTCTTTAGTATCGTAGCACAGAGGCTGGCTAAATACTTAGAAAGGAATGGTATGATAGATACGACAGTGCAAAAAGCAGGGATACCAGGATTTGCCGGATGCTTAGAGCATACTAGCATGATTTGGCATCAGATTCAGACAGCTAAGAGGGAGAAAAGAGACTTGAATGTTGTATTTTTAGATCTGGCTAATGCGTTTGGGTCAGTGCCACATAACCTTATTTGGAGTTCCTTTGACTACTTTAAAGTGCCGGAGATAGTTGTTAACTTGGTGAAAGCATATTTCCAAGACATCAGACTGTGTGCAAGTATCGCAGAGCTCACAACAGGCTGGCAAAGATTGGAGGTTGGTATTATGGCAGGATGTACAGTGTCCCCGCTAGCTTTCACAATGGCTATGGAGGTAATTATTAGGGCTTCCAAGTGGGTCGTAGGTGGAGAGAGACGGCAGAATGGAATGCGTCTTCCACCAATTAGGGCTTATATGGATGATATGACACTGCTAACTTCAACAGTGCCATGTACAAGGAGGTTGTTAGATAAAGTCAATCAGAATCTCAAGTGGGCTAGTATGAAGATTAAGCCTAGTAAGTCAAGGAGTATTTCAATATACAGAGGGAAAGTAAGTGATAGAAAGTTTGCGATAGATGGTGAGGAAATCCCAACAATTAGGGAGAAATCAGTTAAGAGTCTAGGACGGTGGTACAATGTGGACCTGAATGATGCTGAACAGGTTGTGCAATTTAGAAAGGATGTTGCAGAAGGGCTGGAGAGAATAGATAAATCAGGGCTCCCAGGAAAACTGAGGTTGTGGTGCTTGCAGTTTGGCTTGTATCCTAGGTTAATGTGGCCAATGTCAGTATATGAAGTCCCATTATCTGTAGCAGAGAGAATGGAAAGGCTAGTTAGCTCTTATATTAGAAAATGGTTAGGTGCTCCCAGGTGCTTAAGCAATGTAGCTTTGTATGGGAAAGGAATGCTTCAGCTGCCAGTATCCAGTCTAACAGAGGAGTTTAAATGCACTAAGGTTAGGACAGAACTTTTATTATCTGGGAGTAAGGACATGTTAGTTAGCAATGTGGTTCCGAATCCTTCTGGGGGGAGGAAATGGAACCCAAGGGCAGCAGTGCAGGAGGCAGAGGCAGCTCTTAGGCATGCAGAAATAGTAGGAAATGTTCAATTTGGCCGGGGAGGCTTGGGGCTTGGCCCAGGCAAACCAGTGTGGAATAAAGCAGGTCTAAAGGAGAAAAGAAAGCTTGTAGTGGAACAGGTGCGTAGGCAGGAGGAGTTGTTAAGAGGGGCAAAAGCAGTTGGTCAAGCCAAACAGGGACAATGGTTGAATTGGGAAGGTGTTGAGAAGAGGAAACTTAGTTGGAGGGACCTGTGGAATATGGAGGAAGGCCGTATTAAATTTCTGATAGGGGCGACATACGATGTGTTGCCAACCCCGCAGAACCTAAGTCTCTGGGTACAGGGCGATCAATCGTGCCCACTCTGCTCAGGTACAGCAAGTTTAAAGCACATTTTGTCAGGTTGTAGAATTAGCTTATCACAAGGCCGGTATACATGGCGGCATAATCAGGTGCTGAGAAGCTTAGCCGCAGGCATTGAAGAGAGAAGGAAGCAGGTGAATTCTGGAAGTTCTAGAAAGGAGAGGTTAGATGTGCAGTTTATTCGAGAGGGGGAGAAAAATAGAGCTGCTAAGTCAGGGAGAAAGCAGGTAGGTGGCTGCCTGGTAGGGGCTGATGATTGGCAAATGCAGGTCGACTTGGGAGGAAAGCTAGTTGTGCCCCAGGAAATAGTTTACAGTAATCTGAGGCCGGACATTGTCTTATGGTCCATGAGTAAAAAGACTGTGTATTTTATTGAGTTAACAGTCCCTTGGGAAAATTCAGTGGAGGCAGCTTATGAAAGGAAGAAGACTAAGTATGCAGATTTAAAGACAGAATCTGAGCAGAGGGGATGGAAGACCAGGGTCTGTCCGGTTGAAGTGGGGTGTAGAGGTTTTGTTGCAGGGTCAGCTATTTCACAGTTGAGGGAGCTGGGAGTGCATGGGCAAAATCTAAGAAAGACAGTGAGGGAGATGTCAGATGAGGCTGCTAGGTCTAGTCAGTGGATATGGATCAGGAGAAATAATAGTAGTTGGGGGGTGAAATAGGGACAGTGGGGCAGAGGACATGCATGCCTAACCCGGCAGGAGAAGAGGTTAAAGTCTGAACAAGACACCTCTCCTCTGCTCTGCTTTCCCCGCCCCATCTTCTCGCTCTGCCACTAGGAAGAGAACCAGGAAGAGGAAGTTTAGATAAGGTGGGGGTGTGGCCAGCTAGAGTCTCTCTTTGGGACCATGCGGCCTGTTCAGGTGAGTGTGCGTGGTAAGATACAGAGTTGGCTTGTTTTTTGATCTTTTTGGTTGTTTTCCTGTTTTGTTCGCTTCTTGAAGGAAATGTTAGGGTTTGTTTTCCTGCTTTGTTTGCTTTTTGAAGGAAATGGTAGGGTTTGCTGCTTCTTGAAGGAAATGTTAGAAGAGGCTGTTAAATCTAGTCGGTGGTTTAGGCCTCCACCTTCAGCACCCTCTAAATCTTCCACCCCCTACCCGAACAAGGGTCTCTATCCAATCCCTACTTTCATCTTTTGACTCTACCTCTTTATTTTCTATCCCCTACCCGAACCAGGGTTTGTATTCCCACCCCGCTTTTTCTTGGTGCAGTTGGTGAGAGGCAGGGGTAGATGATGGCAGTGTGGCAATTGGCAGTTACATGTGGCATCTAGGCCTGTGGTAGCATTGTAGCAGCTAACAATAGCTAAAGCGGTGAGAGTATGATAGTATCTTAGCAGTTAGTATTGGTAGCTAGCAATTAACATTAACAGTATAGGTGAATCTAGCTTTATTGTCTTCTTCTGTTCCTCTTAGCAGGTAGCGGTTAGCACGTAACATTAGCTAAATGGTAGCATCGGAACTGTATTGTCTTCTTCTGTTCTTCCTAGCGGTTAGCATTAGCATTAGCAATAGTTAAATGGTAGCATCGGTACTGGCCACTACCTGGAGCATCTCTGGGTCAGTTGAACGTGGCGGTGCTGTTTGGATTGTGTAGGAGCAGTGTGAACTGGCACTAGGGGGGGTGACTCTGGGACGCCGGAGTTCACTGCCTAACCTCCTGGAGGTGTAGTGGGACTAAGTAGGCGAAACACTGTTGAAGGGAGGTTTCCACCTGATGACCCCCAGAGACGTGTTAGGAATCACTGCTCTTTGGCAGGTATAGAGGCAGATTAGAGCTCCAAGGTTCTTCACTGAGAATGAATCCTCTTTTTGAGCACAAGTATCTTGTGTTTAAATTAACAAAGCAGCTGAACAAATCCCAGTGGAGGCATGTACAGTGAAAAAAGGATTGGTCCAAGGATGAACCCCTGAGGGACACCACACAGCAGCGAAGCTGAGTAGGTCACATAATTGTTGACACAGACACTAATCTCTTTTTGTCAAATATATATGAAACCATTTTAAAGCTGTACCAGAAATGCCGACACAGTCGTGCTACCAATCAAGTAAAATGGCCGATGGTGTCAAAGGCTGCACTCAAATCAAGTAGGGTGTCAATGGAGTACTCACCATTGTCTGCATGCGTAAAAATATCACTGGTTACTTTCTCTCTGAGTGGATGGTAAAACAAGTCAGTGGAAAACTGGACCTTTGGCCACCGATCTCATTTTCACAAAAAGCAGAGAAATTTTCACATTCAACAGAAGATGAGACAGAAATGACAGAAGAAGATTTACACACTGGTTAGTAGTGATAAACAGGAACCTTGGGTTGTGTTTAACACTATTAATGAATCCAGAAATCTTTAATAATCTGATTCAGTTTAAAAAGGGCGGTTTAAGGTGTTGTCCTTTAGGGCGTCACCAACCAGCTCGAGAGGGGAAACCTGGGCAGAAGATGCCTGACTGGAGAGCATACACACACAATCAGGATAAGAGCAGTTTATCAATAAATACTCCAGTACTGACAGGTACAGCTGAAAAGCTGCTGTTTTCATCGTACTGTAACAGCCATCATTACTCAGGGTGAAAATGATCAAAGTAGTATTTTAACACACTTTGTGTCTTTAATATTTGATTCAGAGAGAGATACACTGAAGTAAACCAAGCCATGGTTTTACAAAAACATTACAGAAATATGTTTACAGTTTAGAGAGGACTGCCAGCTTGTATTTAGCATGCTTTATGGAGCCAGTCATCTGTGGTCAACACTCAATTACACACCAGATCTAACAGTTTAACTATTGCCGGCAGGAAAGAGAGGAAATGTGTGGTTTAGTTCATGAGGGAGAGAAAGTTAGAGAGAGAGGGAGAGAGAGAGAGAGAGAGAGAGAGAGAGAGACTGCTATGTTTATGCTTGTGAGCCTCAAAGTCCTGATCCTGGACACACAAATATAAAACAGGAAAGTCAGGGAAGTCCCTCAAGAAATGAGTAACATCTGGCAGATGGAGGAGGTTTTTATCCAAAGTGCTACACTACAATAAAGCACAGACTTAGAGAGTATTTCTGAAGGCCTCTCCCCTCTCCCCCTGTTCCTCACTTACTCTGCTGTGCTACAAAGAAGTCACTTTTTACTTATGTGGACCATTTGGGACAGTTTATTTGACATGTCTAAGGTGGATACAGCTGATTAGGTGGTGCAGTCATGCAGGACATAGCCTCAGGCTATCATTAACTCATGGCCCATCAAGTTTTGATAACAGCCAATCACAAACTGAAGCAGCTGAGAGAGGAAGTGTGGATTTATCTGTAAATTTAAGATGGTATTACAATCACCAGCCAACTGTGAGAGAAATATTGAATCTGCTCCATCTGGTGCCCTGAACCAATTAGATCTGCTAGCCAGCAAGCAAACCTAAACTGGTTCCACAGATTAGGGAGACGTGTGTTTTCAACAAGCAAGCCACCAAACCGATAACTCCCAAAGTGCAGTTTAATGCATTGAACTCAGGCCTTCCTTAACTGCGACACATTAACAGAATGAAAAACATAATGACGTAATCACATATAAACTCAATATTCTGTGGCCACCAAATATTCCCTGTAGGTGGCCACAGAATAACTTTTTGTGGCCATGAACCATTTGGCCATGGTTACTGTCAAACCCTGTGTGCACTCGTTGCGTCTCAGAGGCACATCTGATCACGTGGCTGCTGGTTTATTTGTTTACTTCTTTTTAGGTGTGGATGTAGCAGAATAGAACAAATGTCAGCCTATTTTACAGTAGTTTTGTGTTGTGTTAGCTTTTGAACACAATTATTTGTTCTATAAATGTTTACATGCTAAATGGAGTGCACAGAGATTTGGTGGTGGTTGAGTGACAAAGCAGTTCATTGAATGCAAATCAAATCAGTCAGAAGCAAGCAAGCTACAGCGTACAGTCACTGTTAATTGATCAATAAAAGTCAAACTTGAAAAATAAAAGGAAGTGCGTGTGCTTTTGCTGGGCTGTTCTGTAGCTCCTGTGCTGTGATTCTGCAGAAGAATCTTCTCAAAGATACACACATACATATGTTACAATTGACTTTTACTGTTCACTTTAGAGTCGTACTTTTTCACTGAACTCATGAAACTCACTGGTTGTTGTCATTTAATCAACAATGTGACATTTAACTTGATAAACAGGACCCAGAAGTATCCACACGTTCGTCCACAATCTGTCTATGGTTTGTTGCAATAGATACACGCCTCAATGACAACATTCACTCATGTTTTGCATCACTTTTCAGTAAGTTCACATGAACACTGGTCAGCCTGTTCATGTCAGAGATAACTGGCCAATGAGACTCTGTTGCATGCAAGTCCAACCTCTGTACGGGGCAGAACCAGCACAAGAAATTAACTGTGAACCACACCAGGAAATCGGGGCTCCTGCTCCTGCTCGCTGCCCACCTGGTGACGAAGATGGTTAAGAATAATCCTCTCCAGTGTCTTCATCAGGTGGGAAGTCAAGGCAACAGGCCTGAAGTGGTTGGGCTCTCTGGGATGCACAGTCTTTGGCACTGGAACCAGACAGGAAGTTTTCCACAGGACAGGAACTCTCTCCAGGCTGAGGCTCATGTTGAAGATGTGCTGAACAACTCCACAGAGTTGATCTGCACAGTCCCTGAGCAGTCTGGAGCTGTTAACACATCTCTTAACACATACTTCTCTATCTTCTTCATACATATCTTGCAAGGAATCGATTGTTGACACAACTTTTCTATCCCTTGCTCTTTAGTGCATGGGTCAAAGTAGCTTCTTTGCATCTCGTGTAAAGGATAGCTGCCGAACAATGCAGACGCTCTGTCTTAATGCTGCTAGTTTACTGTCCCTGGTAGAGTGTCCTTTCATGTTTTGAAACCGTGGTCTGATAAAGCTTTCTTTTTAAACATACATTTCAGCACTTCTACTGATGCATTATATATGCTGTTGTGGCTGTAGATGAGCACAGCTCTCTGATGGAAACACTGTCAGAGACACTTCTTTAACTAAATACAACTTCATGCAGGATAAGATGTGAAGTGTGCAACATGCAGATAAGCCTAGCAACACTCTTCCACAGCCTAAGCTGCATTATGTGCATTATCCCTTATCACAATGTGCATCTTCTTCTTTGCCAAGTTCCACAGTCCAGGCGTGTTTTCAAAAGCAATTACTGTTGTTGCTGCCATGTGATGGAATTCCTGTGTAATACAGCCAGCCTCAGCTCAAACTCTTCATCCAGCCACGGAGCAGTTAACCTGACCATACGAGTGTGCTAATGGTTGGATGGTTTTAAAGCTGATGTCTCTTGTGTCTGTTGTGACCATGATTTGTGCATATATTGCAAGAAGTATTTTCCTGAGGTTTCTTCTATTTTTTACATTGTTTAGCTGACACTGTAATCCCAAGCAACTCACAATAAGTGTATTTAAGTATGTGGAGACAGCCCAAAAGCTGCAAGAATAATGCAAGAACATCAGCTTCATCAGAAGTAGCCAGTGCTACAATAGAAACAATGACAGATAGAGAAAGAGGGTAGTTTTTTCCCCATTAAAGAGATTTTTTGGGGGATGTTCTCACCCGAATTGAAGCTCTAAGCATAGAGAGTGTCATTTGCTGTACAGATTGTAAAACCCATTGAGATTGTTTGTGATGTCTCTTGCGAGGGCCTTTGTGTTCTTTAACTACATCACTGCCGTGAGGTGTTTTTAAATGACTTCTTTAAGATGAGGTATCTATAATTTTTCCTCCTTTGTGTATTTCAGCTGAGCATTTGTTGCAGGTGGCAGTTCCCTCTTCCTCCCCTAAACTGTAAAAAGCATCCACACCACTGACATTTTCACTCTGCTCCATCTTGGCCTCTCGTGCCCACCCACTCCACCCATGAATGATGGGGTGGGCAGTCTGGCGAGCAGCATCTGTTTGTGATGTTATTGTAGTGTCACATTATGTTTTAAGCTAAAGCTCCATATTATCAGATGCTACTATCAGCTGAAATGCCATTAAGGGAATAATAAAAAATAATTGTATTTTCTCATTTATCTGAGGATGATATCCAGTATTTGCCACTGAAATACTGTACATTGTGTACCCCTAGTGTTTTTTCTTTTCAAAGAACTGAGGGTTTGCCCTGTTGCAGCAATCTGCACCACACACAGTTTATATATGCAGTATTTTACATGGCGGTATTTTAATGGGTGTATTCGACCCAGCTGAACAGGATCAACTGCAACTCCAGTGTCCCAGAGAAAAAAATCACATTTTTGTGTAAGTCTTCACACATAACAAGTATTAAACAGTGTAAAAGGGAAATATATGTGGAAGAACAACTTTATTTGAAATGAAACTGATGATCCATAACGTGTTTGTGCCCATGTGCATGAGGAGGTGATACTGCACTGATGCACAGATTCAGATGAGCAAAATGTTAGCAATGTTGATCAAATGCACCAACTGAGCAAAGATAAATGTAGAAAGCTGTGTCAATGCTGTACTTCTGTGCAGTTCATAATCTGCAGTGAAATGAGGCTGTGACACGTGTCAGAATGAACTGCCTCTGTGTACGCACTCATAAGACCTGGACAGAGAAACTGGAGACAGACAGGTAGGACATCATTCTGTCTTGGAGCATGGCATGGTGAGGGATGTGCCTGTTTCAACCAATGAGGAAACCCACAACAAAGGAAGTCCTCACTTCTCGTGGCAACAAACCTATCCCCTCACAAACGTTCCTCACGCTGTGAGTTCTGGCATATCTGTACTGCCACCTGTTGTTTACTAGGCTGTACTGCACCCAGTCCCTCGTACACTACACAGCAGCTACAGTGAGCGGGTGCATCAGAGCTGCTACACCACATATGGATAATGATGATGAATACAGGAGTCTGACCTTTAATCTGAACTACAGCTCATATGCCTGAACATGTCAACACTTTTTTTTACAGTCTCTTACTTGCATTTCTCAATAGGACAATATATAATACATATTATAATGCTATGGTTTCTGTCTAGCTCTCTCTAGAAATGAGTGGAGGGTTCAGATGAGTGAACTCAGTATTGAAATGTGTGTAGCCGACGATTAAAGAAAACTGTATTTCCTGATATATTCTATATAGTTGTTGTGTTGTAAATAAAGTCTTAGTAGATCTTTCACAAATTATCTTCTCTAATCCCTGCAGAACCCTGCTATTATATACCATGCTAACTACAGTATTTATGCTGGATCGGTATGATGGACTTTGTACACAGTCAGACCCATTCTAAACCCTTTCTATCACATAAACAAGGTTTTTACTTCTTTAAAGTTTCTTTTTTTTTTGGAGTAAAGATTATTTCAAGCAATCATTGCACAGACTGATATTCAATAGTAAATGTTAACATCATGTTCAGGTTGTCCAGGCTGGTCAAACTGCGTCCTCGAGTCCTGTCTCATTATTCCAGAGCATACTGTGGTGCTTTCTCACTTGCTGTAGTCACAGTGCACGACAGCACTGCTGCAGCTTTATTTCAAATCAACAGTAGTAGTTCAGTGCTAATTACTGTTGCTATGAAGGTCAAATGAAGTGAGGAACAGAATGTTTATAGGAGGAACTGAAGCTCATGACAGAGAAGGCTGCAAACCACAAAGCCACATGAAGGACCTAAACATACACGTAAGCACACACACACATCAAATGAACCTCACACACAAGCAACACATATCATGTATTTATTCTAAGCAATAAAGCTGCGACAATGAATGAGTCAACTGCTTAATGACAAGATTAGAAGGATTCATAAACAGCAGGACTTGTGTTAAATGGTAATCCAGTTTAATATACACTATGGTTGCAGTACAGTGTAGTACTGTCGTGTTCCACAGCGAAGAGGCAGTGAAAGCGGCGTTGGCCTGCTGCGTTTTTAGGTCTCTTAGAAAAACTAAATACCATTCACCTCTGTAGAGAAGCAAAGTCCCTCCCCTTCCAGCGAACCACCACCAGCCTTACTTAAGGAAAAATATGTACAGCAGTTACATGCAAGAGAGAAGTAATTCATATTGTGCCATGAATTACACTCATGATGTTTGGGAAATTTCTAGCTTTCACACCGCTGCAGTCTCAAAATGGTCAGACTCGTAGTAGATTTTCACCTCTTTTAATACTTTTCCCTTTGTTCTGGAATAACAAGGTGAAATGTGCCAAGGCGACGGCCATGTTGGTGTTGGTGACGTGCGCTGAGTGAGACGATACACGTGGTTCACTGAGCAGTTTCACACGAAAACTAAATAATATTTTGCTATTTTTAGACTTATTTTTTTAAATCAGGGGACTTTTGTGGTGATGTAAATTGACAAACATCATACTGGATGTTTAATTCATGGCACAATTCAAACAGGGAAAAAAAAGTGATTTGTGGAATGGAATGGAATTATTAATACCAACAAATGGAAGGACTCATCCCTGATTGAATAGGTGATAGTGATGATTTTGTGAGGGACTAAATCTGAACTGTGTCTGTGCAACAGTGAGGTCCAGAGTGGGGCTGCAACAAATCGCTGGGTTAAAATTGACCCAGCCTGGGGGCAATAAAGCACCGGCACAACTTATCTTTTAATTATTTTACCCCAATTTCTCAGAGCCCCAGGAAATTTGTTTTGTCTGACCACCAGTCCAAAACCTAGCATTATTCAATTTAGCATTAAAAACAGATATTCACACAGATATTTCCTTCATGACAGTTGAGTGATGATCAAAATTGCTGATGAGTCATTTTTTCGACTGAACGATGAATCACCTCAGCCCAAAAGTCCAGAGTGACGTGTTGTTGAATTTTGATAATAACATTTATCAGTGTTGTGAGTACCAAAAATGAGAGTGGGATGAGGCTCTTCCTGGAAATTATCTGCACAGGTATATGCACGCATACTATCTATGTCTCAGGTGAGACAGTTACAGTGAAGCAGCCCTGTACTGACAAATACTTGATCAACTCCTGTACCACTGAACTCTGACACTGGTTTCCTGTAATGTTGGTGATCAGAGAGGAGACAATAAGACACTCTGCTCTGTACATGCATGCTGTATGAGACTGGGATCTCACTTTAGTCTCAGACCCCGACTACAATTAATGTAATGTCTGCGCCCACCCTCTGTCCCCCCACCCCTCACTGCAGCTTCCTCATAAACTGAGCCAGAGAGAACTCAATACCAAACCAACCAGCCCATATCATTCACATGGCGCTTATTGGAACTGTGTGTGTGTGTGTGCGCGCGCGTGTGTGTGTGTGTGTGTGTGTGTGTGTGTGTGTGTGTGTGTGTGTGTTCTGCTCTTTCTTCGCTGTGGTGGGGTAGTAAAAGTAGGTGTGCGCCACACAAAGCAGTAAAGAGATTGCTTGTAAAACTCCCTCACAGCCACACACACACACACACACACACACACACACACACACACACACAGAGGCATTGTAATAAGCACCACACAAACACACAAATTCATGTACACACACAGAGACACAAGCACACACAGGCCTGGCAGTGATCATGCATTGATACAGAAGCACATGAAGTTGGAGTATCTTTGGTTTAAATTCAGCAGAGACCAGAAATAGTCAGACAGGAACAGAGGCCATTTTTATGGTTGACATTTTCTACAGCTGGGTAGCTACGACAAGACCTCAATATTGTTTTGTTTTGGGAGTTTTCTGGAAATGACCAAACAAATCCAGATTGGATTAATTCTATTAATTATTTATTATTAATTTTATAAATTAAAACTCGCTCACAATATTCAAATGAACCGCATCCAAGCTCACCATCATTAAAGGACCACCTTTTTTACATGTGGTCAGATGCCCTGCTGAAAGAAACCTTGTTCCTGTGATGCATCTCTACTTTAAGTAATGGGGGATCAAATCCACAGTCCTACTGTTTATCTCTATGAGCCAGCTCCTGACATTCACATCACAGCTGTGGAGGGAATCATGCATTCATTTGTGTTTTATTTTGCAGATTTTCTGGAAGTTCTAATAAAATTTGTGATAAATTGGCATTGGTCCTATAGGAAAGGTATAATATTGGTACCTGTATGGAAAATGTACAAATGATACCCAGCCTTAAGCAAAGTTAATGTGAAGCTAATAACATTAATGCTGGCTGTGTTCCACTAAGCCATGCGGTGAACCAGCAGGCACCACCGCCGTGGATTCACTGGGACTGTCTCATTTTCTACAAACCTGTTCCATCAGGGTAATTTGAGATTCCTGTTTGTGCATCACACAGCAGAATGTGATTAATCTCTAAATACGCCCCCCACACATTCCATCCCAGCAGAGGCCATTCCCTTTCTGTCACGCTCAGGTGCGGTAGACTGCTGGATTAAATCTCAGACAATCACTGATGCATGTCTGAATGCACAACAGTGATGTGACTAAAATCACTCTATAGTCACTCAGTTCTCTCCATTCAGTGATGCTAACTCTAACTGTGATCTTGTTCACTGATGGAAGTCAGAAAATCCTCTTTACACGGGAGTTTTTCATCCAGTTTTCCCATGAATGAATCTGATATATTGGATTAAAGGGGAATATTCAGAGAGTGTCTGTCCCCTAATTGCACTATTTGGGTGTGTCTTATTAGCACATTTTATTAGGCAGTGATATTCTGTGTCTTAGCTTCTGGTGACATCCGAGTCACACAGCTACCCAACAAAGAGTTTATTAGAACACATCCCACTGTCCCCTATCCACACACACACACACACACACACAGAGAGAGAGAGAGAGAGAGTCTAGAGAGAAGATACAGAAATGACTAAATGAAGTAGCTGATATGATAATAATGAGAGGGAAAACATGCAAATATCTGTACAATGTCATGTAGTACAAATGACTTATTTTTAAGTTCAGTTTTTGTTGATTCTACTGGCTCTACTTGACTCTACTATTCCCCTGGTCACCAGATGACAGAACTCGTAATTTAAAAGCTAAGTAATGCTAAACTGAAACCGGTGAAGTGACTATGTCCTGCCAAGAAATAAACATCCCAACATCTGCATGGTAGTAGAACATACAGCACGAAACATGTGTGATAAGGTTTCATTTAGCTATGGATAGATGCCAGTTCCGTTCATTCAAAAACAAAAGAAAAAGATTGATTCATATTTCCGTCACAATGCACAAATAACTACTAATAATAATGCTATTTACGATATCTGTGTTCTGTGCATGCACTCATACACAACACTGAGAAATTACTGTTTCATTAAAGCACAATCATTTAATCAAAAGTTAACAATTTCAGCAGAACCAGGAAACTAGATAGGAAAAGCTGTGAAACACATGTTCAGCTCACCTGCTCATATGCTACAGTAAACTAATGGACAGCACAGGCGTGGGAGCTACTTTGGGCCTTCTGGTGCTATGGTGGCTCAGTAGGACATACAGTGTCTCAGGAGGGACATTTTCACAGCTGACTACAGATGAAACATTCCCACCGAATAAACTCCTGGTAGCAATTAAACTCCATTGACTAGCTAAACAAATGAGTGATATATAAACATAAGTTGCAGGATTGGTGAGGGCAGACCTGTCAGGACTACAGTCTGCCTCTTACCCATTGCATGCTGGGATGGGCTCCAGAACCCTGTCATCGCCATAAACGGGAGAAGCAGTTTAGAAAATGGATAGATGGATCCGAGGGAGGGAGGAATATCTAGCCATGTTTCCATCATGCAATAGATCTCTCTCAAACACACACGCACACACACACACACACACCCCGCTATCAGTCTTGTAAAAACATTATTAATTGCAGTGTGAATGCAGCTATCCATCTTCCTGAGCTCACACCAGACCAGCATAGTGAAGATGTGTGTGTGTGCCTGTGTGTGCGTGTGTGTGTGTGTGTGTGTGTGTGTGTGTGTTTGTGTGTGTGTGTGTGTTAACCAGGCTCATCTGTCTCCAGTCTATTGATCCCACTGAGGTTGGTCATTATTACTAGGCTACTGTGGAGTGGAATGCTGAGGAGGTGTGTGTGTGTGTGTGTGTGTGTGTGTGTGTGTGTGTGAGTGTGTGTGTGTGTGTGTGTGTGTGTGTGTATGTGTGTGTAGCTATGTGTGTATACAAGTCTGCTTCCCCTCTGCCTGCCAATAAATCCAGAGGCCACATTGGCACTCAGCACTAATGAAGATGGCAGTCTCTCTTGCGCTGTGTGTGTGTGTGTGTGTGTGTGTGTGTGTGTGTGTGTGTGTGTGTGTTGCCTGGATATGTCTGGGTGGTAAAGGGAGAGTTCAATCTGTCTGCCTCAGTAAAAGGGGGAAAAAAAAGGAAAATGAGCAGAATTTTCTTGCTTGCTGACAAACATTGAAGTTAATAGATTTATTTTTCTGCAGTGACAGCGCTACCCTACATTAGTGTTCTTGTGGGGGGGCGTCAATTTTTGGCACAGACCGAAGCTGACGGTACTGTAATTTGATTGAAGTAATATCTGTGTGCACGGACACTAAAAATATCATCTCAATTCCAACAGCGAAGCGAGCAGTTAACCGGCTGTGGACGGTCCATGGCTGTATGAAAAGAGCTGAACACGGCGCTGCCACCCGACTTTGATGCCAAGTTGTCCCAGGGCCAACCGCAGTACAGCAAAAAAAAGAATTCTCCTGCAGCCATTTTCCCCATATTATACTCTATTATACTTCTGTTGTAAAATAATAGTCTGTAATGATGTCTGAGTTCCAAATCCATGAAGGTTGTATGTTTGCAGGCAAACAATAGTTGAACAGTTTCCACTCAAATGAATGAGCGCCATCTTGATGTTTAATCAATACAAACCATGAAGCAGCGTTGTTAGCCATTTCTTTGCAGCATCTATATTTGGGCGCTCCCTACATCAAGCTGCTCTGCACATGGCTGTGTGTCTTCAAATCACCAGGTAATATACAGAGTGCTGAGGACACAGGACTACCCAGTGATGTGAGTTTTGACTGTCAGGTCATTTGCTATCGCCACAGCTGGACCCATAAGACAGACAACTGACACTGGCTGGACCCCTTCCTCGACAAACAGCACTGACATTAAAGCTGCTGATGACGCAGCAGGTGCTGAAATCACATGAGTGAAAAGCAACATCCAGTGAGAATCAGGGACATCTGGACAAATGCTTTCCAGTTAGATGCTCCTCAGCCTAGCTCACTAGCTTCCACTTTCTGAGTGAAACACAAACGCAACAGCACCCACTGGTCCGAAAGTAAAGATCCAAGAGAGCAAAGAGGAGACTGACGTAGCTTCTCTCCTAAGGATTGTACTGAAGGTTTGAGGGAGGCACAAACAAAAAACTGCAAAAGCATCAACAGAAGACGATGGAAGTACACAAAAACTGCTAACCCAGGTGGATGGTCCTTACAAGTAAAGACAAGGGACTATATACAGGCTACAAGACTGAGCGGGGCCGCACACAGTTAATGAAGAGAGCTGCCATTTCCCAGCTCACATCAAAGGAGGCAGGGACCTCTGGTGGATATACTGAACACAGGGGTTAACAGTAATATTTGAATCTACATCTACAGCTGTAGTATGACAGTACATAACCAACACTATGTGTGCTTGATTATAAAGGGAAAAACACATCTTGTTTCAACATTGGTAGTTTATACAGTCTGATGTGCACATGTCAGTAGTTTCTTCTGTTTCTTATGCACAATAGCTTTTGCATCATTTGAATTTCCTTCAACAGAGAGTGAGGAGAACTTAAATTTCAGTTGGACTTTGATACCCATATACCTCCAGATCATTATGCAGTTCAAATGAAACCTCAGATCAGCTTTTGTCACACTGGGGAGAGCATTAATATTTCATATACAGTTATTGCATGAACATGTAGTCTGGCCGAACAGACCATGAATTTTGTGATGTGCTGCAAAGTGTACTGCCTTGTTCAACTTTGCAGCTGATGTGGGATTAAAGCATCTGAAGATGTTGGAAAATTTGTTGTTGTTGTTGTCAAAGTGTTTGAAGTCAGGAATTTAATTAAACACAAATACTGTCCAAATTACAGAAATTAAAAAAAAAGTAACTGTTGTCTTTATGCAGAAAGTTCTGTTCAGTGTACGTGTTCTTGGCTTTCAGTTTCTGGATGGTTTGCTAAAGCGAGGTCACATTTTGAAGCAAAGGTAGCTGAATGTGCATCTGGCATTCCGAATTAAAGCAGATAATTATAATTCTGTAAAAAGAAGAAGAAGAAGAAGAAATACTACTACTACAACCACTAAAATGAGAGATTGATTGTGTAGCTCTTGCCAACAGCTCTCTTAGTGAATATAACACTGCACCTCACGGTGGCTTCACTCACAATAGGTCAGCTGGATCAGACTCACTGTAAACAAGCCTGAATCAGAATCAGAATACTTTACTGATACCCAGTGGGGAATTGGGTCGGATGCAGTCGCTCCCATTGTGCAACAGTAATTTAAAAAAAACGGGAAATAAGAAATATCTTAGTGACTATGTAAAAATATGTTGGAGATATGTAGAAACTATACTATACAAAAATCTAAATCAAGCATAAACAATATGAAATATATAAATGTGAATATGTAAACTATGTGTAAGATGCAACTATAAAGAAATATATCTGTTGTGCAACATTCAACATCAAATAATAAAAATAGCAGAATAAAAGAAAAAGAACGAAAGAATAAAAGCTGATTCAATAAAAAGCAAAAATGTCTGTTAGTTCCACATTCGATAAACTGTCCTGTCATTATTAGCATTGTTTTGTCTTTATTAATACATATGTGACTGTAGCTGTTGTAAACTTTGCTGAGGTGTTATGATTGAACCAATATGTAATGATGTTGCTATGCATGCACATGAGTGGAACTGATTAAATTAGATGATTTGTATGTATCAACTGAAGTACATAGACCAGAGCATATACAAGACAGCGTTTATACATGATAATGAATAAACTCAAATTATACAGTTTGTGCATATACTGTATTAATTTTTTTTTTTCTTCCAAGGTAGAAGTTTTCTTGTTTTAATGTAGTTCTCTACTTAGGGTGGCAAACATATCCATCGTTAGGTATGGGGTAAGTCCAATTCTGGGTGTGGAATTTCGTCCTCCATAAAATGAATGAAAATAAAATCTCTGTCCATCTTGTTGGTTTAAAAAAAAAACAAACAGTGTCTTTATTCTGCAGCTGGATAATTCGCTCAGTCTTTCTCCATATAAACTGTTGAAGGTTCATCCAGAATATTTTTTGTAAATATAATGAAAAAGGCCTGAATTCAGCTCTGTGCGCCTCCTGACTGTGACAGAATCAACACCAGCTCAGCACAGTGTCATGTTTAGGAGGACATCTGGTGGACAGCTGGGGGACAGTTTGAGGTCCATCATAGACAAACCTTTCTCTTCAGCAAATTGGGCATCTGTGGAGCTGTTTACCAAAACGCAAAGATCAGAAGAAAGATGGAAGGAAGTGAACACACAGAAATGTTCGACTGCTGCTTTCTGTTCTTTTTCTCGAGCATTCGTGTGATCTGAAGCCTTTCTGCCTTTATTAGATAAGGACAGTGTGAGAGGGGAGAGATGGTTGTGACCAGTGAAGGTCCCCGACAAATCAAAGAGGGAACACCGCAGTTGTTGTATGTGGTATGCGCCGCAACACATTCTTCTTTTGAATGGCCACAAACGACAGCCATACAGCAAACCTGAGGCAGTAGCTATCATGTGTGAGCTGTGAACTTCATGAATGTATGAGAGTGATGGAGAACATACACATGAAGAGACAGGGTTCAACAGAGGCCCAACAGCTAAGTTTATTTCCTCTGAGCAATTTCATAACATCCCATTTCTGGAGGGTGCTTTGAAGTATGACAGTGTGGCATCGTAGGTCTGTTCTCTGAGGAGAAGCCTGTGGCTGTTGTCTCTGCACTCGACTTTATAAGATAGGAACTTTAGAATTGATAACTCTTGATGTTCTGTAACTTCAGATGGGTCATATTCTGTGAAACCCACAAGACAGACCACCCACAACAAGATCAAATTCCAGTACAAGGGGGAGTCATCGCCCTTTGAATGACTGCAGCATAGGAACACACTGGATACTTTATCAGTGCAGAATCAGAGAGAAAACTATGAGTGGGCTATGTACAGTAGGCAAGGTTGAAGTCATGTACTGGTGGTATCAGTAGAATATAAAATATAGGGTATTAAAATGCTCGCTGACGTGACAGAAAGAAGAAATTATTCCAAAACCAAAACCCAAACTGAATTTAAATGAAAACAAACCCTTACATAAAGTATATAATCATGAAGTCTGACAAATGAAGGAAATCTTTGTTACACCTTATCGTCTGGCGCCCTCTGCTGCTGGGGAGTGTGAATAAATGAGCTCCATGTCTCGCCCTCTGTCTCTGCGTCTCTATAGAGGAATCTATAATTCTTTTACAAGCTCTAATGAATATTTATGAGCAGGGCCTTCATCTGAGATCAGCCAATCAGCTGACAGCGTGCTAAGCATAAATCAGCTCACAGCTTGCCTCCTCTGCTCAGTGGTGGTAGTAAACGGCACTGAATTATTTACATTTACATTTTCAACATTTAGCTGACGTTTTCATCTGAGGGCGCCGGTGGAGTAGCTGCAGTAACTAGATGGATAATACGAGAGGACGATACGTGGTGGAGGGGTCAGAGGTCACAGTGCCTGGTAATGGGTACCATGAGGGATGAAGGAAGGGCTAAAGACGACAGAAATCTGTAGCTGCCAGTGATGAAACAAAATCATTTAAGGATTTAGAGATTAATTTGTCAAATAATATAATAATATGTGTAGTGAACTGTAATGCGGCATGCACCTAAGGTTGTGCTAAAAAGACCAGTGTAAAAAAATGAAGATAAACCTTATAAATACATTTTAAGACATGGAATGTATGCATGTCACAAATGCAAATATAGATTACACGGGCCAGTGCAAAGGATTTGCTGAAGACACGTCAAGTTGAAATTTCGTTCTGTTTGTGTGCTCATAATATGCGACAAAATGACATTTCAGATGTATTTCCAGTTCGCATTGTCTGTATTCTGACAAATACTTTCAGTGTACGCTCCTAAGAATAAGACTGCCACAGACATTATCATGATATAAAACCTTTTTTTCTCATTTTCACATCGGTGAAAAATTGTAGACCGGAGTTGTGTATATGAGTCTGAATTATGTCCTGATGTCAGTTTATTTGTAATGAAATGGAAAACCCCTTTTAACAGTCAGCTTCATGGCTTTTGACTATAATAGATTTTACAAAAAGGTCTAGAATAATGCTGCTATTCTGCTAATCTTTTTTTAATTTAATCATCATGTGCAAACGAATAGGACAAAAAATCCTTTCAGTTGAATAATGTCATCTTAATATTAGCAGCTATAGACTCCCACAGACTAGGTAAGGGAAAGAAACTTAACAGCATCCAAATCAAACTTTTCTTCTTCAGACAGAAGGTGCAGTGTTACTTCCTCCGAGATTGTCAAAATGTGAGAGAAAAGGCCAAACTGAAACCAGCAGTTCTGGTTGTTAAAGCATACAGTTCATTTATGTGTCACAAATTCTCTGTTTAGACAGAAGTCTGAAATGACATATTTAGATTTTTTTATTTTTTACATCTGTACATAACAGAAGGTGCATGGTGGGTGACTTTCTGAACCATCATCTACACAGCAGTGGTGAAAACAACTAAGTACATTTACCTTCCATTTTCTGCTACTTTATACTTGTGCTCCACTTAAATTCAGATGGAAATATTAATATATAGCATATTAATAGTTTACAATGTTTATTTGACATTGTTTTTGATCATTCAGTAGAGCTGTCATCTATAAAACAACACATACCTTCTTCAGCTGGCCTACATCTGTTTGTCTGTCTCTCCTTGTCTCTGTCTGTCCCTCACTGTGTTTGCTTTAATCAGCCACCACTCACTGTAATTACAAAACTCTGCATACATTTCTATTCTGAGCTTTCATCCTCCCTTCGTTAACCCTTGTTTTTTTCCTTCTGTTTTTTCTTTGTTTCTTCCTTTCATAATGTCTTTGTCCCATTCGCTCTCAGATTTTTAATCACCAGTGTGGTTTCTCAGGGTGGCAGTGCCGGTCAGCCCACAACTTCGCTCCAGACTGAAATATCTCGACCACTATTAGAGGCACTGTTGTGTCATTTGGTACATCCATGGCCCCCTCAGGATGATTTGCTGTAATGTAAGTGATCCTCTGACTTTTCATTTGGTGCCATCATCAGGTCAAAATTAACTTGTCTCTGTTTATTATGGTTTATGGGAATCATGATTTCAAGAGATACTTTTAGATTCACTTGACATTTACACATAAACTGTTGCTCCATCCTTATTCAGTGCTTAAACCAAAACTTCAACTTCTCACAAGGCTTCCATTTTAACTGCTATTCCAACTGCTTTCAGTATGTGTATAATATATAATATAATAATAATATTTCATTAAATACCTATTCAGCAGTGAACAAGTCTTACTGGTCTTAAAGTGTGTTTCTTTTGTATAGGAAATTATAGGAAGAGATTTTTTTTAGAGTTTTTGCTCAAGTAATAAATCCATATTAAACTGGGTGTTAAGATGTGTCATTATTTTTTTTACTTGAAATTAGCTTCTCTAAAGTATTTTCTAATAAAATGATTGTTATGTTTTGTCAAGTGAAGTTAATTGTGGATGAGTATGTTGGTAATTCGCTACATTCTTCATTAGAAACAAGTAAAATATTTTGTTAATGCATTACATAATTTTGTGAATTGTGTTTAATATGAAATAGTCTCTAACTGAATTGTCATCCAGTTGCAATAGTGACATTATGGGTTGAGAGGTTGTGCAGTCTCTTCCAAAATTACATAATTTACCTATGGAATTCTGACATACGGGGAATGTACAGTATTTATATTGAATTTATAAAAAGGCGGGACTTCCCATAGACTAACCAATAGGTACATAGGACACTGGATGTGCTTCAAAAGGTCGTTCCTCGTAAACTCGTCATTCCCGGCAATACTGTCCAATTAAATTAATGAAAGTTCCTTTGGTCCCGCCCTCGAAAACCTTCCGACCAGTCACAAACATCGTAGTTTAATAAAGCTGTATCCGATAGGCTAGAGTGATGGGTGTAACATGGCGGTGAGCCAATTCTGAATGAAGGAGGGCTCTCTTTGACCAATGGACGTTTAGGACGTAGACGCTGATCTTATAAATGACAAGGTGACAATCTACACATCCTACATTCATTGACTGCCGCTGTGTGCGAGAGCAGCTAATCCCAGGACCCTCCGAAAGCCGTAACAAACCGGTAATATGTCCTCTCATACTCCCACGCTTCACGTGTACTCGCTTTGGTCCGTGTTTTAAGTGTATGTGGGTCTGATATTCAAACTTCACGTCGATATCAGTCGTCAGGGAACGTTGGTTAAGATAGCTGTCATTGCTAACGTTCGGTAGCTAGCAGGCTAGGTCGGCCATTCAATGACTTGGTTACGAGGAATAACTTCGGAGCCGATTGATATGCGAGTTCTTGGTTTACCTATGTGACAGGTATTAAGGCAGTGATACCTTGAGGAGTGCGTTTCGGCCAGCCGCTGTGGTTGTTGTACCGTAGTTGCGATTAGCGGATCACACGCTGGCCACAGCACGGGCAAGCTGCGGTGACACTTGAATGTAAAATGTCTGACAGCCTGTGGCCTACCGTGCCTGAATCAGTCTGCCGCTGCAAGGACATCTCTGTCGGAGACATGCGATGTCATGTCGCCCCTTGTCATTGCACTGTTGCAGGTTTGTTGTAGAAGGGAGTGCACCTTGCCTGCTTTCCAGGCCCAATGTGACCGTCTGTGGCTCATTTTTGACCTTCAAGTCTGCAGGCTGGTTAGCTTAGCAACTTAGCTTAGCTCCGGCGCTTCTCCGAGGACAGTCAACCAAACTCAGGGCTAAACAGGTGACACAGTAATGCAAGGTAACCTTTATTCTGGCCTTGTGAGAATTAAAAATCATATTCATCTTTCCACGGAATACTGGTATTTGCTGAACCCACACCGTGGACGATATAAATCTTCTATGTAGAAATGTCCTCGAGGTTTCAGCTAATGGCGCCTGGAAGTGGGAGTGTTAACGTTAGCCATTCATTCTGCAGTATGTGTGGATATTTAGCGGTTTATCTCGAGTCGATCCTTGCTGTAATCGATGCAATTGGATTAACTTGCCTCTTGGCTGAACTGGCCAAGAACAGCAGGCTAGGACTGCTCTTTATCAACCTAGTGCTAGACTTGACCTTTGCATACTCTAGGTTTTCCTGTCTGTGAAAGGGACTGAAACTGATTTATTTCACAAGGAGGACTTTTATGCACTCGAAACTTAAACACATGTGTAGTTTGACCCTGAGCTATGAACCGAAGGTTACCTCTGCCTACAGTAAAGCTGTCAAACATACAGGTCAGTAAAGAACAAACTGTGGCACAGAGCTGCAGTCTGTGCCCTGCGTCCTCGTGAGGTGGATCCATTTATTGCTCACATTTTGACAATGATGAAGCTGACCAATGCAGTCATTTTCAGCATCTAGTATGCATATATAGTTGTACAATTAACGAAGAGTCTTGTTTCAGTGTCTCAGGTTCAACTCCCTCATCACAGCCTCCTAGATATTCACCTTTCACTTGTATTCATAATGTGACAATAGCTCAACTGTCTTAAAAAGTTCCAGGTTTGATTCCTGCAACAGCCTTTAACCAGATCACTGAATTTGCTGCTTGATCAAACAGTGCATGAGAACACTGACAACATCTATAACATGTTTTTTTTCTCTCTCCAGCTTCCAGCCATGTATGCCTGCGCCAAGTTTGTCACTTCTCCTGCTGTGGTATGTCAGCTGAAACACTTTTTGCGAATAACTTTTTTCCGCGCGTGTGTGTGTGCGTAAGCCAGTTGACTGACTTGCTTACATAATGAACAACAGCAGTTAGTTGTGACACTTATCTGTAATGCAGCTGTGGCCATGTGAGTGTACTTCAGTGAAGAAAAGTCCAAACCAACCTGTGAACATGACTCCAGAGAGTGACTGCGTCCAGAGTTACATGGCTGCATTAGCTTTTTGATGTCTTTATGCACTGTCAAGGACGCAGTAGTTATGAATGACAGCCATATTTGGCCTGTGCTCTTTATGACAGTCGCACAGTTAGTTGTATTTCCATGTCAGCTGACCCTGCAGCATTTAGGCATCTCAGCCATGGAGGTGTTCCATATTTACATCTGACACACCGTTCAGCAGGACAGGCAGATCCCATCAGTACAAGCTGGTCCAACATAATGTAGTTCAAGGAGTGGCTTAAATGGATACTGATGCAGAAAGGCTATTAACCATATTATGACATTGATCAGTCTGCTCACTGCTTTTCAAAACGGTCTGGAATGAGCAAATTATGACCACAGTAGATGCAGTACAGCAGAATCTCTACAGATTGATAGATCACTATCCTGTGTGTGTGTTTGTGTGTCTGAAAACTACCAGGTTGATGTGAGAAACTTGAAAATCTGATGTAAAAGTGGATATTTCATAATTTGATCGGTATAATCATTTTAGCAGACTCAAAGTGCAGTTTTGTTGTTCTGCTGTTCATTTCAATGGAATCCAGTTTCTTAAAACTTCTCTAGGCGGTCTTGTGTTTGTCTGAAATAGATAATGTGCTATAACATTGTTGAAGTGTGCTAATACAGTTTTTGCCTGCCTGCAGCTGCGTGGGGGGTCCAGAGTCCTCGCCCGGCCAGTCTCAGTCTCCCTGTTCAACAGACCTGAAGCCACAGTGGAGCAGCAGGTCAGTCCTATGACCTTCAATGATCCTACACCCAATTGTCTTTAAATAGCTTTTGCCTTCCTGCCAACACACCTGCCAAATCCTTGGTTATGCATAGAAATGGCCAGTACTCATCAAATCTGTAACGGTATATCCGTTTCTTTAGCAGTGTTCATCTTCTCCCAGATATAGTAGTTTTCTCTACAAATTGGCCTAACGATTGCTACCTCAAGTACACATTTATAGAAAAATCAGACTTAATCATTATCCTAATTTTGGCCACATCAAACTGAGCACAGACAGAACCTTATGCAGATTCTGGCTAATCTGTATTGTGCAAAATGGTACAGTAGTATCAGTAACTGAGTATATGAACAAAGATATAACTCCACTTGCAAAAAAGTCAGGATGTTGTGTAAAATGTAAAGGAAAACATAATGCAGTCGTTTCCAGACTGTTTACAACAGCAGTTCTAAAAAGTGCTCCTGAGCCATGTAGTAATTTATACAATCATGTTTTCAAAGTGGTGAACCTCGCTCCATCCCTGCCCCTTTCATACCCAATGATACTATCACCTGTTACCAATGAACCTCTTTACCTGTAGAATGTTCCAAACAGCATTCATTCACACGAGTTATTCCTCATAACCAAGCAGTCCACAGCTTTCCCAGTCTTTAGTTGCTCCTGTCCCAACTTGTTTGAAACGTGTTGCTGCATCAGATTTAGAATAAGCAGATATGTTGATGAGGTAAAATTTAAATATTATTTTCATTTTATGTGTTAAAGGATCAGCAAGTTATCACATTCTTTTTTTAAACAGGGTGTCAATGTTTTTGCTATCGGGGTTGTATATGATGGTTGATGGTTTACTGATGTTTTCCAGCATGATGATTTATCTGCTATTCTACCATTAAATTGTTTGTCATGATTAATATTGGATTTCACTTTTGGTATGTGCCAGCACCCTTCACATCCTGTGGTTTAACTGGGTCTCCAATTTCACTGTAAATGTGTCTGTGGTGCAAGGTGCTTTGAGGCTGTCTTACAGTGGACACACTAAAACAAATTAAATGCATAAACAGCGTTCAAGTCTCGGCTGATGCAGTAGCGACATGTACTGTAGTTTCTCCTCTCCCTCCTCTCCCAGGCCCTTTTGCCAGTCAACCAGTCTGCAGTCCTGACCCGCTCCTTCCAGACCAGTGCCGTCTCCCGGGACATCGACACTGCCGCCAAGTTCATTGGTGCTGGTGCTGCCACAGTGGGTGTAGCCGGCTCAGGAGCTGGAATCGGAACAGTGTTCGGCAGCCTCATCATTGGCTATGCCAGGTAGAGTTTTTACATCATCCATTTGGAATATCCACAACACCCTGAAATGTGTCCAGCTGTGGCGCTGTTCTTCAAGCCCTGGTATCACTGATTTGTTTTTAGAACAGTCCTCACTGATTGGAGGATCTAAAGCCCACAAATTCAATACATGCAGACATCAACATAACAACATTTCCAAACCTGTTAGGTGTGTTTCCACAGGACATCCCACTGCTCACTTCCACAATCACTACAATCACTAACACACTGCATGTTCCCTTCAAGCTGTTTGGATACCTGCAGCTCCGTAGAATCTCCTCTTGACCTCGGAAACTGTACTGGGCCAAAATAATAAACCCTGTCTGCTTAACCAAGTAATTAACCACATCTTTCTGTCTTAAGTAGATGGAGTTTTCTCAGTGTCAACTGAGCAAAAAAGTGGTCTTGGAATTAAGATTTTGTGACTTAACAGGACAGACTGCCTAGTGACATAATACCTGAGGCCATAGTATAGAGTCCAGCAGGCGTCATGGAAAACGAATTTGAGCACAAATTAATCAAATTTCTCATTTGTGTAAATGAACAGATGCTAATGTTAATATTAACATTTAAGGTGTTAAAATGGAAAGCAAAGATATTAAATGTGCAGACTGAACTATAACCACAGTATCTCTAAAGCAAAACTGTTCAATCCAAGCTGCTCATTTAGATCACACTGTCTGTGGATGACAGCCATCACCATTTTGCACCACATAACACTACAGTTTGTGTTCACACATACACACTCAAAAGATGTGACATCAGCAGGCTGCTTTTCAATGTGAATGGGACCCGGTGTCGCAGAGATTTAAAACATGCCCAGTGGAAAACATGTGTATATGTTTGTTCAGAGTTTTTTGGGGGAGTTTCAGGCCACTTAATTCATGACCAAATAACGTATTGCGATTAGTTTCATAGGTCGTTCATGGACTTGATCCAAAACTGACCAGTGAAAACCTACATCATCCCGCTACCTTGAAAATGCAGTACACCTGAGCAGACCCAGATAACAGTGATGTAGCCGCAGGTGAAAACGCAGCAACACGTGTCACGATATATAACTTAACAATGCTGTGTAAAATAAACCAGGTGTGGATTAAGAAGTGACAGCCAGTTACTGTAGGCAGAGTGACCCAAGATGTCACGGTTCTGAACGTTTGTGTTCTGCTTGCTCAGTAGGTGTTAAACTGTTCATGCTCTCCATTTTTTGTCGCAGTTGTGTTTGAGCATTGAGCAGGTTGTCATTGACTCCTTTAAGATATTTCCTGAAGTCTGTTTCATTTCCTGGGTTGTGATTTGAAGTTACACTTCTGTCCACCCTGTGTGGAGCAGCACAGAGCTGCCACGCACAAAGAGCAGGGGAGGAGAGGCAGCACTCTGACCCTTATCATCCTTAACATCAACTGATCATCAATGATCCTACATCCCATCTAAAATAGACAGATAATTAATCCATTTCCCATCATTATTAGTCTTCTAAATGCTGTGGCTTCATTTGGGTTTTCAGTGTTTGCATATAGACTCGTTACTTTGACATTTTAAAATTTTGAACAGACTATATGTGTCATGTGGAAGAACGTGAACTGTGTATCCACTCTGCAAGATGGCTCTTGCAGATGTCTGTCCTTATTTGGTTGCGGTCAAATTGGCATTTGATTTCCTCTGTCTTCCTCCACAGGAACCCCTCCCTGAAGCAGCAGCTCTTCTCCTACGCCATCCTGGGCTTTGCTCTGTCTGAGGCTATGGGTCTCTTCTGTCTGATGGTGGCGTTCCTCATCCTCTTCGCCATGTAAACCTGGAAACACGCCCACAGCTCCCTTCACTTAACCCTTCTTCCTGTCTCCTTTCCTTCCTTGCTCCCTCCTTCCTCCCTTTCTTCCATTCGGAGGGGGGTTTCCAGAACGGGAACTCTGAATGAGCTGGTAGGCCATTCCAATCAATGGAAAAATAAATAAAGGAAAATATTTACATCTGAGGGTAACAAACCTCCAATCCTACATTTTTATGTTCCTACGCTTATTTTTGTTTTTCAGAAGTTTTATGTAAGACCTCACTTCGGTTGAAATAATCTGTCCAAAATAAATGGTTGGGATAACTAAAAACAGTCTGCTGTGTTTTTAATCTTTTTGTTCCATATGCACTGTGAAAATACACGTGGTCGTTGCTTCAAATGTCACCTGACTGTTTTGCTCTTTTACTATAAATGATGACATGAGTTGGCAGCCAAGTGTTTTGTAACATCATCTTACAGAACCCAGATTCCCCATTGTGTAAGGGGGGAAAAAATCTTTGCAAGGTGCTGTAGAAGTATCCTGATGGATTATGGCAGTTTACAAAATGACTTGGCAATTGTTAAGAGAACCAAATGTCATTAACCAGATGTATTAACCTCAGCTACATCATGAGTCAGTTTGTCATAAGAGCACTTGAACTTGAAAAGACCAGTTTTGAAAGTTACATAGTTGACAAATGTGCTCTTCATGTTTCACATGTGTCATTGAATGAATGGCAACCAACAAATGCTTGGGAGTTGTAGTCGTCAGTTTAGGATTTAATATTTTAACTTAGCCTGGATGTCACGTCACAAAAGATCCATTTTGGTACTGAAGTATCAGTTTTTGACACCTCAAGGCCTCCTTAAAGCACAGAAAAGGGTTGACTTTTCCATCAGCAGGCCTGTGTTGCTTGGAGTATCAAATTAAACGAATTACAACTGATTATATTTTAAGATAAGAAAACTTTTCTTTTATCCCCAGCTGAGGAAATTTGGGCATTACAGCAGCATGTCATAGCAGTGGGAAGAAAAATAGCAGCAGAGATAGAACATTTGAAAAAAACAATAAAAAGTAGACTACATGAAATTTGGCTATAGAAAAGAAAAAAAATGTAGAACAAATATGTAAAAAGTATGTATTGCCCCAATAGCTGTGGGAAAAAACAATGTATGCTGCCTTCAGATTAAAAATAATGATAAATAGTGTTACTGCTATTGTACAGAAGAATAAAATATACAAAGCAGTAAATGATATGTAATATTGCACAACATTTAAAGGAAATATGTAATATTGCACAAAATGTCTGGATATGAGCGTAATTTGTCAAACAACATCAACACAGTGTTATGTTAAGTGATGCTTTCACGGGTTTGTCCATTACTACTTTGATCTAATAAGTAAATACTAATTTTCGTCTCACCGCCTGCAGTACTACTTAATGCAACAGCCAAAGAAGCGTTTTATTTTGAAAGTCCGCACCGGATGTCCCGTGAATTCCCATTTCAGTTTCGCTTGACTGTTGAGAAATCGGATCTTGAACTTGCGTTATGTGGATGGACTGGTGAGGATGTGGTCCGCTTAAAAACCAAACAATCTGACACTACAGCCCGTTAAACCGACAACAACCGGACAGCTGGTTGCTTCACGAGCCACCGAAAGGTAGACGAAATCATTTTGCCGACGACTTCATACTTTTTTTGTGGAGGCCTGAGGAAAAACACACAAGCTAACGACAAGTAGCCACCATGTCGTGGGAAGAAATACCTTGTTTTCTGGCCTCGCCTCTGCTCTCGGCTCTGCCCCGTTTCTCTGCTCTCTGATCCCGCTGGACGAAACGAGCACAGGTAACTTTCTCACGCAGCTGTCAATGCCGTTGAGAGTCAGCTAGCCTCAGACATTAGTCAACGCCAACGATTTCACTGTAGCTTAACATTAGTAGCTTGCGAGCCATGGCGGACAGCTTTGGAGAGCAGTCCAGCGGCGGTGCCCTTGGCTTAGGCGTTACCGGACAGGGCAGCGGAGCTTCGCTGTTGCCGACTTTGGCTAACTCCCTGCCGGTAGGACACTCGACAGCCAG
This sequence comes from Chelmon rostratus, assembly GCF_017976325.1. Classification (NCBI taxonomy): domain Eukaryota; kingdom Metazoa; phylum Chordata; class Actinopteri; order Chaetodontiformes; family Chaetodontidae; genus Chelmon; species Chelmon rostratus. Next base: position 22,356,766 of record NC_055674.1, read on the forward strand.
CGCTGCTCACTCCAGCACTAACCCGGCCTCCCCTCCTCCCGCCGCTGCGGCGCAGAGTGGCCTAACCGCTGTGGTGGCTCCGATGTCCGCTGTCACCGCCACCCCAGCCGGTTTTGGGAATACGTTCACCCCTGGCTCCTCACCACCCGCCGTGGCCGTGTCTCCGACCGTACACGCCTCCTCGCCTCTTCCCGGTGTTGGGCTTGGGGTCGGCGGGGTGGCAGGAGCGGGCCTCTTGTCCCAAATCCACGCCACTTCCTGGGACCCGACCCTCAGTACGGACTGGGACAACGAGAAGGCTTCGCAGCAGTGCATCCTGAGGATAAAGAGGTAAGGAGGAGCGGCGAAACAGTTTTCAGGATTTTTCTGTGTTATCACAGAACTGTGTTTGGGTTAAGTTAAGGCCCTCAAATACCAATAAGGGCAATAAAATCGAAAGTGAAAGCTTTCCACAAACTTTCTGCCATTACGAGAAACTTTCAGGGGCGTTAATATGCCGTTCAATTTCAGGAAACTTCAGCATTTACTCAAATATATCAATGATACACAGAGCACATGTTGAATTTAGTTTGTTTTAACCTAATCTTACATGTCAAACACACTTTAATTATGGTCTTTTACAGTTTTCATGTTGCGTCCTAGTTAAACAAAGAGTGAACATTAGGTCATATACCAAATTACAAAAAGAGGTATTTAACTCCCCCCTGGTGCTATCCAGACAAGTAGAAGCAGTGGTTTATGATTTGCCTGATGCTGTGGTTTGACTTCTGCTGCTAACCCATTCAATGGAGATGAGTGAAATTCCATCTGTGGCGCATGGAGCAAATAAATGTTCCCCATGACAATTGATTGCATCAAGGTTGTGGTCAGGCCAGTGCAACATTATTTCTGTCTCCTTTCACGAAACTTATTTGTTTCCCTTCCTCTGTCTGTCTCTGCAGGGATATCATGTCCATCTACAAGGAACCTCCACCAGGGATGTTTGTTGTCCCTGATCCTCAAGACATGACCAAGGTAAACATGCAGGTCTCCTATGGCAGTGCATTCACACCATGACCTCATTTCCTCTTTTAATTTCAAGTGTCCAGATAAAGTCTGGATGAGATTTAATACATGTAGCCACATTTATGTGGCTGAATTGATCAGATTGCAAACATTGTTCTCTCGATTCACTCCGGTCCAGATGGTGGTGGTAATGCACCTGAAGTTGTTTGGTAGCAGCTCAAACACAATAGAAGAAGAATATCTTACACACAACAACAAGTAGCCGTGAACTAACTCAGACACAGGGATGAATTACATTTATGGACTACAAGCAAGGCAAAAAATGCTATCATCGCAGACTCCCATTCAGTGTTTGAACCAATCAGGGGTCAGATAAACACTTCAGCATCTAAGTGCTCCTTCTTCATGACCGTGACATGAGAATGGCAGCTGATTTCAGTGTGTCATCAGTGTAAGTTCAGCTGTCGTCATCACAAGACATTTCTGAGATGGTTACATGTAGGAGGGGTTAAGGTTACATCTCTACTTCTGAGAGAGGTAGATTTACATCTTTTCAACATTTGGCTCATGTCCCATCGTTGATTAATTCGATTGTAATCCAACTTGTGGGATGCGTTGTGGTCCAACAACACTTCTCCCTTGTGCTTTGAACTATTTATAGATTGTTTGGAGATGAATATGGCGTGCATGTTGGGCAGTGTCAGGGGTTTTCCAGTGTGTGTGTCACACTTTGACTTCCTTGATGGGAGTTTCCTCTTCAGCTGGAGTTGAAACCAGACTGGGAACCACCATTAACAAACAGGGAAGTTGAGTGAAGTTTTTAGGTCATGTTTCACGCATTTGTACATTTTTTCCTCACAGCAGGGTCTGATGTGGATGTTGGCAGTTGTATTCTAGGTCAGATTTTCTGCTCCAAGGTCCGATCCCCCCCAACTCATACACCATTCCTTCCTCTCGTCCATTAATCCAACGTCACTGCCTCCTAACACAGTCTTTCTTTAATTTCCACTCAGATCCACGCCCTAATCACAGGGCCATTCGACACACCGTACGAGGGAGGCTTCTTCCTCTTCCTGTTCCGCTGCCCCCCAGACTACCCCATCCACCCACCACGGGTCAAGCTCATCACCACTGGACACAACACTGTCCGCTTCAACCCCAACTTTTACCGCAATGGCAAGGTCTGCCTCAGCATCCTGGGGTGAGTGAGGGTTCAAGTCTGTCATACAACCATGATTCTAAAAAAGTTTGGGCGCTTTGTAAAACATCAATAAAAACAGAATGTGATCATTTGCAATTGAGAGTATGTCCGAAGGAATTGGCAAATGATTGCTTTCTGTTTAATTTGTTTTACACAGCATCCAATTTTCTTTGGAATCAGGGTTGTAGTTTGTATTTGTCTCCACAGGAATCCATTTACGGTGGTTGGTCATGATGAGAAACACTTAGTGTGTTTCTGTCTTACAACCTAGAGTTAATACACCGTAAACTACTGTATGATGGTGTAACTTGTGTATGTGTCTGTGTGTGTGTAGGACATGGACAGGCCCAGCATGGAGTCCAGCTCAGAGCATCTCATCTGTCCTCATCTCCATCCAGTCTCTGATGACAGAGAATCCCTATCACAATGAACCTGGCTTTGAACAGGTAGTGTAGGTGGAGTGTGTGAGCACATTTTTGTTTCCTATTGGGGAACTCTTCAGGTATAATCACAGAACTTGTCAGGACCTAATAGTCCTCATTGGAATCAATCCTAATGGGGCAAAATGTCATGTCTGAGGTCCTGGTTAAGGTTTGGGATAAGGTGTGAATTGAGGTTAGGGTTAGGCACGAATTGGTTGTGGTTAAGCATAGGTTTGGGGTTAAGCTGTCCTCAATGAATGGAAGTCTATGGAATGTCCTAACAATGACAGCTGTGCAAACTTGAAAGGGAGAAAATAACTCACCATTGGGTGTTACACAATCTGTCAGTCAGACTTTATTTGTAAAGCACTTTTCATACAAATATGAATTAACAAAAAGTGCTTCACACTACAAAAACACTTCCTCCCACAACCCCCATCACACACAAAGCAATTAATAGACATAGGAACTGAGGAAATTAGATCATAAATTAAATACATATATAGACCTATGAATACAAGTAAATTAAAGCAAGATTCAAAATAGGTCTTGAGCTTGTTTTTGAGAGAAACCAACATTCTCTGCTGGCAGGTCTTCAGGAATGCTGTAGCAGTGACATGGACCGCAGTAACAAAAGGATGCCTCACCATGGGTTTTTGTTCTGACTGTAGGGATAATTTAAAAAAGAATTATCAAAAATACAAAAGCTATCGGCGTGTATATTATAACGACACTTATTGCAGTGTTTGGCTAAAAATTCCTCCTTCGTTATGTAGCAATGAGCTGTTTCATTCCACTGCCCCAAGAGTACCTGCAACTTGCTTTTTGCCTCCCGTGTAGTCCTGGCTTTTAGTTTCAGAGCGTAGACCCAAAGTGTGTGTAGAGCAGTGGAAACACATCAGAACATGTGACAATGGATACCAGTTATGTTATGGGTTGTTAAGATCCTGTAGGGGGAAAAATATAAGCATGCAGTCTGAGATTGGAAATTTGATTTATGAAAACAGACTAAAGACACGTGTATACACTCATTGTTTTTCATAATGTAACGTAAAACAGCATTTTAAACGAAAGATCTGCTGGGGCGAGTTTGTGACACCTCTCACGTGACTACCATGTGATAGCTAAGTTGTCTGGGAGACACCAGGCAGGAGTAGAGCAGGCAGAGCTTTCCGTAAGTGCCAGCTGCCAGCCAAACAGCCCACGATCCATCCAGCCAGCTACTTCATTAGATTACTATTTTGATTCTAATAAAATGCTTTGATTCGTTATGCGGGTACATTTTATAACCTCTAGCCTCTGCTTCAAAACAATGTGAGCATGCTGACAGAGAAATGTGCCCATCTGTCTCTATCAGTCCCGCCCCCACACACTCTCTATGAATGTGTGTGTGCACACGCTGTCAGCTGAGAGGTTGTGTCCTGCTGAGTAGAGAGCAGAGAGTCATCTTTCGACACGTTAGCAAAAAAATGAATGAGACAACACGTTAAGAATTACATTAATTGCGTAGACGGGGGGACATCCTTGTCAGATGGGCTGCTTCTCACAACAGTACGGAACAGTAAGCATCCAAAGATCTTCATGGGCTAATGAACGAACAAAGTAATTAATAATCTTTATTTACATTGAGCTCTTTACAGCAGAGCCATCTCTACGACTCTTTGCTAACAAACATTAAAAGAGGCGATGTTGTGGAAATATCAAACCTGTCGTATGAGGAAAATGTAGGCTATGCCTCAGCCGCACACTCTGATGTTACAGTTTGAAATGTCCCAGAATGCTTTTGTTTTTGGAGTTGGGTTTTTTTTTTGCCATTGACCAATTGTGCAAACTGTCAGATGTTTTAAAAATCATGACCTCCTGCAGTTTTATATGCGGCAAGTATTTATGCTTTTCCACATACACTTTATGTTGATTAGCAAAAGCTCTGATCAGTCAGGAATAGGCCTGGTTTGAAATATTGACGGTATTTAAAACTGTGCGGGCTAAAAACAAAACACACGAGAAGCCTCATCCTCCTGATAATTAAGATTAGTGTGTTTGATGGAATGGTGGTGTTTAAATCTGCCAGAGGTCGCCAAATTTGGGCTTTTTCAAAGCTTCCGATACCCAGGCCCAGGTCGCCCTAATAAATGTTCAATGCCAGTATCAAGACCCTTGAATTCCATATGGTTGCAGAACGATGCTTTTAGCGACAGCAATTTTCTGAAATCCGTTTACAAATGACAATGACATTACAGCACAGGTCTTTAGTTTTATGTTTCAGCCCCTTGGCATGTTTACACACTCAAAGCCTTTTGCAACATAAAAAATAAACCTGTTTACCACCACTTAAAGGTGTCTGTTAACATAATATCAAGAAATGAGTAAGTAAAGAAGCCAGAATCAAACTGGGAGTGTTCAGATTGCCAGATGACTGTTCTACTTCCTGAGCCACCGGCGCCCCAACAATAAATATTACAGTACGAAATGTTTACCTTGCAAGTGTTCTGGATTCACAAAATCATGCGAGAGGAGAATCCATCTCGCCAGGCTTCAAATGATGTTCTTGTGGTTGAACCACAGTGGATTGTGCCAGCCACCAGCCACCCTATGAGGAACTGCTGCCACTACTGTTCTCATATCCTGTTTTAAGGATTCTGCATGCTTACTGCCTCACTGACGCTGTGTGTGTGTGTGTGTGCGTGTGTCTCCTCCCTCTCAGGAGCGCCACCCAGGGGACAGTAAGAACTACAACGAATGTATCCGCCATGAAACCATGAGGGTGGCTGTGTGTGACATGCTGGAGGGCAAAGTCCCCTGTCCTGAGGCTCTGTGGTGAGGCCAACAGAAGTGTCCATCTTTATTTTCCTCCTTCTTCTCTTCCATTCCACTTTAATGCTTCTATATATGAGATTTTGAGCATTAATACAGCAGCAAACAACTATTTTCTGTGTGTCGATATAGTGGACTCATGGCGTCCCGAGTAGCTCCTCACCAAGATGAATAGGCTGCTAATGAACAGCTGTGTACATCAGTAACGTGTGTGTCGAGTCAGAATGTCTTCACATGTTACTCAGCAAAGTGATGGTTCATTTCGACCAAAGCACTGATCGTTGGAACAGTGCAAAGACAAACCAAGAGTGTTTCGGTGGCTTTTATGTTGTTTCTGTCGAGTTTAATTGAAGTGTGTTTTACCATGATCTGCAAGGTAAAATGACTGTTTTTATCAATGCCGTCTGGTGGCTTTGAGGAGAGTCATATAACTGGCTGTTTCTGATTAGGGGGAGGTGGGGCCACACTGCAGTTTGTTTTGGTCTGAGATGCTGGTGCTCTAGAGTGACATCTAGTGGCAGTGAATGTTCCCCTTGTGTCTTCCTTTCCTGTCCTTCTCACTTGCTCCCTCCTCTTCATTCAGTCTTCTTTCTGATTATCAGCTGATTTGTGTGTGCATGTGTGTTTTTAGGAGTGTGATGGAAAAGTCCTTCCTAGAATACTACGATTTCTACGAGGGAGTCTGCAAAGAGAGAGTGCATCTGCAGGGACAGAACATGCAGGTAACTATATTTGTCATTATTTAATCTGATCCATGTTCATGTCTTCTGTGTTTTTAATATTCCATTTCTAGATTAATGTCAGTATATTTTAGTGACAATATAAGGATTTCCAAAATGCATACACCCTAGGGATGGAACAGTGTCACATAGTTCTTAAAAATGCATGTTACAGTTTTAGTTATGCATTCCCATCTGTCAAAGCGTCTTTTTGATACTGGCACAAGGAGTTCGTAACAGTCGACAAGCAATAGCCATATCTTCAGCTAGTAATGTTCAATCCTTATCACAAAAGACCTGTGTATTCAAACATGAAACTCTTATCAACAAGAGCCAGCAATGCAGAACAAGCTTTTCAGATCAGTTCACAACTTTGTGCTTTTTCTCAGCTAACACCTGTCAATATGAAGTTTTACACAATTACAACAGTAGCCTTAGTGAACTATGCATAAGGAACGAGACGCTCATAATAGCTTGCTCATAATAGCTCATCAGCTTGGGACTTTTCTATCAGTATCAACATTAATCCAGGTGATTGTTCTCAGTGTGAACAGGAAGTGCCTGAGGCCCAAGCAGCAGGACTTCCCATGATGCAGATTTGTCAAAATGTGTTATAGTGTAAGATTGAAGCCTGGCACCTCGGTGACTTCACAGCAGACATTAGCTGACTAGCTGAAGTTGGGGATCATCTCCAAAATGTAAAATACCCAAGAGAGCCTTTCAGATTTTTGCCAGTACAGTTACTTAGACACCTCAGATAAACTTTATTTTCATCTGGACTTATTTTTTTTAACATTTAGAACATATTTAAATATATTTAGAAAACATGTAGGCCAGAACTTTCTTAAAACCTATGCACAGCTGTGTGCATGCCCTGGTGGAACACACTGATAGCCTTCTGTAATTGATTAATAAACACATTCAACAGTATGGAAAAATGCACCTATCCAGAGCAGCACTGAAGGAAGACGTCTGAAATCCCTCCCAGTGAGGAAGACCTTTTTAAGATCTTTGTCTTTTAACTGTGAGTGGTCAGTGGCTTTATTTTCTCTCTTTCCCCCTGCTGCTTCTCTGATGTTTTACTCTTCTCCCTTTTTTCTCACATCCAACACAGTGAATTAAGGGATTGTTTTGACCAAACCGGAGTTGGTGGTGATTGTTAGAACAGTGGAAAGATGAGTTTTATGTTAGTTACGGCTAATTATGGCTGTCAAAATTGGCCAGACATGATGTTTAATTATTCTTTTTTAAAAACACCCAGTTTAGAACCATTCATATATCTATGTTTACGCATTATGTTCATAAGAGGGAAAGCCTATACAATGAGAGACATGCTACTTGTATATTATTTCAAGAAAAACGTGTCTTTTTAAAGATCTACATACCTACACATGACAACATAAAAAATAAGATGTCCTCTACTGTGTTGTTGAATTATGTGATCATTTCAGCTTGACCCACATTTCCCTTTCAATCAGCGAAAGTGACGTTGAGTGCACAGTTGTGCAGGTCCACACATCCTAGAAGACCCAGTGTCCCAGAAAACCAGAGACATTCATATTTATTTATTATCTGATTATGGACCCTGTTTTCCCATGTTTTTGTGTTCAAGTGACTAATGAGGCAACACAAACAGGCTGCGATGTAATCCCTCTGGGTATTTGTGCAACGCCAGTGTACATCCACTAAAACTGTTTGTTTTTGCCACTGAAAGGCTCTGATTATTGTCCCAAGTGTCTATGGAAAGGATCCCTACAGAGACAAACCTTTTTTTTTTTTTTTTTTTTAAGAGTAAGATCCCTTTTGTTTACCCAGAAACAGCTGTTCTATCAGTCTCGCCAAAGCCACCAGACTCCATTCACAAAAACAACAATTGTATCATCATAAAACACACTTCTTTCAAATGAGACTAAAACCAAGTAAAATTCACCAAAACCGCCTTGGTTCATCATTCACTGTTCCAAGAATCATCAGTAACTCTGGACTGGCTGAAATAAACTCTAAATTCACCGAATCAGGAGAGGAGGGAGAGGGCAGATGTCAGAGAAGCATCAGGGGAAACTACTCGTGTAGCTGTTATATTTTCACATCTAACTCAGGAATTAACTAGACGTTATGATCGGAGAGACTGAAATATGTATATATAAACAGCTCCTTGCCATGCATACATATATGTAGATATAGATAGATAACAGATTTTTCTGTTTCTTAAAAAATTACTGGACAACTGAAACGCTTTTTTTCTTCTTCTACAATCACAGAAACTGAATTGACTCTATCTCATCTTAATAGACTTGCCTTGAAAATGGCGCATTAGGCTGTTTTCAGCAGATAGCTCACAGGCAATGATCTTCATTTCATATTCCTTGCAGCTATAAAGTTTGAGCTGCATGCAAAGTTTATACTGTGTTCATTCTGATGTTGATCAACATAACTGGCAGCTTTTGCCTTTAATAACCAGCAAATGATACAGTAAAGCGGTCAGGTTGGGAACCCGAAGGTTTGTGCATGTTTCTCCTTAAGTTAAGGGTTACTTGAAATTTGACGAGTGTGTTTTCACTGTAGCTGAAGTTCTACCTTAAAAACAAGTGTGTTTCCCAGGATTCCCGGGATAGGGTCCTTCTGTTCACAGGATAGAAAATGTCTCATTTACTGTAAGAATATTCGTCTCTAATCTGGACCTCCTCTCATTGCATGCTCAGCCTGATTTATCTAAATTATGCAATATGACCAAGTGAGCTGTTACAGACAGCTTTCCCTCCCTTTCCAGCTTTATGTTTGTCTGGGCCTCCTCCCATTATATACACAGCCTCTTGTTTTAAAAGTTTTAAAATTGCCCACTATTCATTTCCACTCAGACCCTTTAAGGTGATGTTCAAATACAATTTTATTATTTGATTCATTTTAATACATGGTTGTAGCTGAATAGTTAAGGCACGTACCATGTACCCATAACGTCATTGGTTCGACTCCATCTGTAGTCTTTGATTAATGTCACTCCCCCCTCTCTTCCCTTGTTTCCTGTCTATACTGTCAGCTCTCCAATAAAGGCACACATGCCGAAGAAAATCTCTAAAAAAAATGAAAATGAAATAGCAGTCTATTCAAAAGGGACAAAAAAAACAATTGGTACATGGTTGCCATAGGTTACATCCTGCTGTAGCAAAGCCCTGGGACAAAGGCGTGTGCCATTACAAGCTCGATTTCTGTGTGACATACTGACAGTGCCAGAACCTAGCTCACTTCTCTGTTTATTTTTCTCTCTGTCTACCCAGGACCCATTTGGCGAGAAGCGTGGTCGTTTCGACTACCAGGGCCTGCTGGCTCGCCTCAGCGCCACCCACAGGCGAATACGGCAGAAAAGCCTGGCGGAGGACAACCACAATGACGAGGACTCAGACTCAGACACCAGCTCCTCTGGCACGGACCCCGACAGCCAGGGCAGCTCCCAGCCCTGACTCCCCGCACGGTGCTGGTCTTAAAGCCAGACCAAGAACTAAAGACAAAGGGACTTTTTTTTTGTTTTGTTTGCAGTGGAGGAATAAAGTCACAGAAGAGAATTCAACGCGTACGTTTCAGGCTTTAGTGGGTTCAGGATTGAAATCAGGCTTCTGTTGTACGGATGTTGCAGAGACAGAAGAAATGGTAGTGCTCTCTTGGCAATGAGAAATAAACACCATCCAGTCAAATGCTGGCAAATTTGGCCTGGAGTGGTGTGTTTGTGCTACATCTGTAGCTAACCAGCGGTCATTTTGATGCTGTCAGTTTGATTCTAAAATACAAGTTGGCTGCCGAAATTGCCTGTTAGATTTTGAGATTAACCAGCTATTGTTGCTTGTGAATATAAAAGGTTAGACTCGTGGCTCAGACCTTTGACCACGCTGTAGGAACGGACAAAAAGCCCACAAGCCCAGGCAGAAGTCTAGTCAGGCTTGGGAGTCGAGGCAGGTTTGAGCCAAACAAAGGGACCTTGGCGAAAGTCAGGTGATTGGCCTGAGTTGGCTGGAGCGGTCGAAGGCGATGGAGTTCATCATAGCAGGCTCTCCTTCAAAGTAGAGCGTCTTCTTTGAATTCTAGAGGGGAGGAAGGAAAGGCGGACCTTTAACAGTGGAGGCAGTTTTAGAAAGTTTGGACCATTTGGCGAGGCTTTGCGGGTCTCGTGCCTTGTCTCCTCTGGTCAGGGTGAAGCCATGCTGCAGCTCTTTCAGACTGGACCACAGCCGCCTCTACAACCAGGCCACATAAACCATCAGCAGCTCCTGATTCTGAATACAGTGATTCCTGTGTATTATACAGAAACTTCTGCTTAGCTTTCAGTTCTGATAGTGCTGTTGAAATCTGTTTACCAGATAAGAAGCCTTTAGAGAAATGTCAGTTTCATTGACATTCACCTTTATACCCTTTGCTATGCTGTTTTCTCATTGTTGTGCTGAAGCTAATGCTAATTTCCAGCTTGTAGGGTGCATTGTTTTTTGGAAACCCTGCTGTTCACTGGGTCGCTGGGTCTTGTGATTAACCTGTCAAGATACAATCCAAACCATCCCATGCTTCGGCTAGATCCACCCAGGCTCGGGAAGAGGGGGGGGGGCTAATGAAGGCAAGCAAACGTGACTTCCCATGTGTTCATACTGCAGGTAACTCAGTCACTCTGCTCTGTCTGACAGGGCTTGACCAAAGGCTTTGGTTTCATCTGGACAGAGGAGGCAAATCAAGCTGTTTTACTGCTTTGGCATTGTTCTCTACATTATTTGATTTAATACTTCAAGATGGCATCTGCTAAGCAGCTTTTTGATGAAAATAAACAGATAAGCCTTCTGCTGAGCTGATATTCATTTGTGTGAGTTTGAAATCTGATCAGCCACACTTTGTTTTGTCTGCACGCACACAGGCCAAGTGTCACCCATCCATGACACATGAAACAAATAGACGTGGTGACAGCATTGTATGCAGTGTGAATACAGTGAGGGGTGATATCTTGGAAAAGAAGAGAAGGGAGCAGAGAAAACCCCCCCACAAGAATAGGTTTTGGACTCCCTCAAGTCCATCTTAATACCACCGTCTCATATGCCTGTATGTACACTGGAAGTGTTATTGATTGTTACAGTCATCCCTTCTGAGACCCTTTTCTAGCTGGACTTGACTGTAAGAAATGGGGAAAAGCCTACACTTCATGTAAAGCTGTGGCCAGCAGCTGGTTAGTTTATCTTATCTTAGCATAAAGAATTGAAACAGGAGGAATCAGTTCTGTTGTCTCTGTCCAAAGGTAAAAAAAAATCCACCTGCCAGCACCTCTAAAGTTCAATGATTCACATGTTCTGTCTCGCTTGTTTCATCTGTACAAAGTCAAAGTGGAAAATGACACTTCGTCACATTACGGGGGGTTTATATGCCAAGAAATAGTCCACTACACAGCCCCATGTAAAACCATAAAATGTTGTTTTTGTACAAAATATACATACAAGATATTACATGTTCGTATTAGAGGGGATGGTACATGGCTTTCGTCACATTTGGACAGAGGCAGGCAAACTGTTTCCTCCTCTGTCCAGCCTTTGTGCTACGCTAAGATAGCTGGCTAATGGCTATAGCTTCATATTGAACAGACATGAGAGTGGGATGAATCTTCACATACTCTCTACCAGAAAAGGAATTGGTGTATTTCCCAAAATGTTGAAATGCTCCTGCAAGCCCAAATGCGGGCTCTAAACTTTAGCATACATCCCTTCTTATACTGTTTTCAAGAGGCTTTCATGTTGAGACAGTGTGCAGACAAAAGAGTGACTGTTCTTGTTGTGTATCCTTTCTGCCTTCCATTGTCCTCCGGTCTGCCTTTAGCCCTCTGCAGCCATAATGATGGAGAGGGGGCAGTTTGCTGTCAGTGTTTTGTCAAACCCTGGTCCTCTGGCAGGGGTTAGGTTGCTAAAGATTCAAATGGGATCACTAATATAGGGCATTCCTTTTTATTTGTTTTATTATGTTATAGAATGGTTATATGAGAAGCAACTCCTCGCAGAATATATGTGATTGCCAAAATGTTGATTGCAACACACTTCCTGAAGTGGAAGTGAAGAAATCCTATTCCTGTTTGGTTGTGTTGTGTTGTGCTTTAAGCAGGGTTCTTCTGTGGCTCTATGAAGCCTGGATTACTGACAGAAGCGATTATTTCCAGCTCTTGAAAATGTTGGTATTGTACAGAAGTTCTGGAAAAATACAGAATAAAATGTTGTTCAGTCCTGATACACTTGACTAATGTTTTTTTTTTTTGTTTGTTTCTTGTAGATGTGCACCCACTGTCAATGCAGAGGAGGTGTAACTTGTTTTCAGGAGTAAATCCAGACAAAACTTGTGAGTGTATTTTTCTACAGGTTATTTCTTTTGTTTAAAAGATGAGAGAAGAGGGTGGAAATCCAACATCTTTTCATTTTAAACAAGATGAAATAACTGCAGTTTACTAAGCCAAATAAGCTGTGGTTTGTTAATACTGATGGAACAGTAGTTTTTGCAAAAATGTAGTAGATGCATATCTAGGTGTTACCACCTTCAAACATAGGTATGCTGTTTGCACATTCAGCAGACATGGAGCAAATGCAATATTACCATAATGTGGAGTCATGTTTTTGGTGGCCTGACCAGTGTAAATAAAATTTACACTCTCTTTTAGCTCCGTTTTGGATCTCAACCAACACCTGAGACGAATATCTGGTTCTTGAGCTGCTAAATTAATACATTCACCAGCTACTCTCTAACTGTGGCTGTCAGCTGTTTGCTGCTGAGCAGGTGTACAGTGGTTTTATCAGAGCTTTTTCTCTGAAAACATCTGCCTGCTGCTGCTGGAAGCCAAGTTGATGAGGGTGCTGGGGCCAAAAGAGTAAAGGAGTGGGCCATGAAACCAAAATAATGTGCTTAAAGACACTAACGTGCACAGTTGGCCATTTGTCTCTGTAGGTTTCTCACTACAAGCAGCCCCCTTTCACATTGCACAAAGTGCTTTGATCCACTGATAAAATTACTGGTTGGTGCTGCTTTAAGAATATGAACAGAAAACGGCAGAATCATATTTGAAGATAGAAAAAGACTATATCTATAAAGATTAGAGCTGATCTAAAACTTAAGAAATTCTTTGGTCCTGACTGAAATATCTGAATAGCACCAAACTGTGTGAGCACCTTTAACCTCTAAAATTAATAGGCAGCACAGAGTCACGCAGATGCAAACTCATAGTTTTTAGCTGTTATGACAAATTGTATGGTAATGAGCCCATGTGCACCGTCATTGGCCATGCACTGGAGAGCGCTCCAACACCTGCAACTGCATGGCTGGGCTCAACTCCATGACACCTGCAAGTAAATGTACACCTGCTTTCAGAGCATCAATCAGAGTGGCAGCACCTGTGTTCAGTGGACAGTTGGATGACCCCCACCGGCACTAACAGCTCTCTTCTGCCATGCCTCGCCTTTATCGAAAGTGACACCTCTGTCTGTCTGTCATGCAGCGGTTGAGCATGATGTCCGCAAGTGGTGTTTCCAGTGGGTCTCCTTCGCATGAGATGGCTGCAGAGGTGGTTCATTTATCTGCACATCGACCCGGTGCAGCAGCAGAAACGCATGGTTTACATATATTGCAAATCTAAGGATGTGCATGTCAGGCGCTGGCATAGGCTAAAGCGTAAGATACATGGCAAAAGTAGAAGTGAGACTTTAGCCTAGTGGAGAAATCTTTACTTCCCGTCAGCAGGAGGCCCTCTGGGCAGAGCTGGGTCAAGCATCTCAGTGTTCACAGACGCCTCTCTCAGGTCTGTCACAGGTGGTGGGGAGACAGTGGCCAGATCACGTCTCTCCATGTAAATGCACTGAACCTGCACACTGTGTGGAAAGTAATCCAGCATTTCACCCTGCTGCTGCAGAATCAGCATGTGCTGATTCATACAGACACTTTGTTAAAGTGACGTCAGCCTGTATAAATGGCCAGGAACGAGAACGTTCAGTGCAGCTTCTGAACATAGCCAGGCAGCTGCTGCCCTGGCCACACACACACACTCACACTCTCTGCACTGGCCACACACACCTACTCTCCACCAGAGTAGTGCAGTATGTGCAGGTGTGAGATTGAGAAAAATAAATGCAGGCATTGGTGTCCTGAGTTCAGCCTCCCAGGTTACATGTCCATTTACAAGTCCTGTTGCATTTAGTATGATTGGCAGGTACCCTAACACACCATGTGCCCTCTCAAGTATTTTAATTAGCATGTATTATTTTCTTGCTGGCAGCAGTATGTAGAAGGGAGGAAGTGCTGCCTGAGAGGCTGTGCGCAGGGAAATTAATAACCTTAGTTTTCTCTTTGTCCACTGGATGGTCGTGTAAATCTTTTCCAGACTTGCTCCTGGTTCAGGAATATGATTTCCTGAATTTCGACTCACAGGTATAGCTTAGTGTCAGTTTTAACTTCAGCCCAACCTACTATTTTTATCATATTCATCCTATCTCAGTCAGTGTGCTCCAGCCCCCTCTTGATCAGCACCTGAATCAGCTGCAAATTGTTTTTAAATATACATAAAACCCGGCTTCCTTTAGCCAGATGTTTAAGTCATGGTTTGGGTTATGGATAAATGCATTGACATTAGGGGCGCTTTGTCATGTTGAAACAGAAAAGGGACAAATGCTGTTGACGCAAAGTTGGAAGAACACTATTAGCATTCTCCCCTAAAAAATTTCACCTCCCCATTTGGCAGAACTTCCACATTCCCATTTCTTCGGTGTCTTCTTTTATTTTTTTACTTTTTATTCCAGGAACATCGTGTAATATACTGTTGGATCCACATGTCAGCAATAGATGCTGTGAGCACATTGTGCCAGGATAGCACACATCTTTCATTTTCACCACCTCTTTAGTCTCAATTCTGTCATTAGTGTCAAGACCTCTGTTTCATCCACGAGAAGAGGACCTGCAGTGAAGTGCAGCAGTTCTGCTCCAGAAACATATTGTTTAAATTTAAAATATCGGTTCATGTACACCTCAGTATACTGTGGTCAAATTATGTTGAAAGGTTTTTTATGTAGTTATAGAAGATGACAAAAAATTATCATGACCTTAGTACAAAATCACTATAGTTTACTGCATCAAAGTACAATTCATTGACCAACAGTATTTTGATTTTGTATCTACAGTATTATATTTCCACTGTGGATTGTGTCTATTGTGAGGTAATACAGCAGAATAATAATTAAAAGTTAAGTTCAAACAGTTACAATCAAGTTTGTTTAATTTGTTTAATATGCACTTAAAGTTTATTTCTTCTGTTTGTTGGATCTAAGACAGATTGCTCCACTGGTCATTAGTCTTATGGAATACTAGAGTTTTTGTATATGGAAATGGAAAAACACTGATGATAACGAAATAAAAAAATCTGCTCTTAATATCTGAAGTCTGATCTGTCTGAATTTACCTCACGTGCCACATATTGTTTTGCCGTTTCTTTAATTTTATGATAGATCTGCCCTTTTGAATGCTTTGTATTACCGTTATAATTGTAGGCAATTTGATAATGTTCCCTAATTGTAAGTTTAAGTTCATAATTGTGTCTCGTGCGCAAGCGCGCCCACACACACGCACACGCACACACACACACACACACACACACACAAAGGTGTTCCCATGATGCACCTGCTTCGGCTGCGCCACGCGCACGCAGAGCTCGCGGGGCGGCGGCTGCTGGGAGTTTGAAGAGGAATCTCATCAGTTCAGCTGGTGGCTTCCAGACGGGCAGGACGCAACCTCCCAATAAAAACAGGTGAGTTGTCCTTCAGACAAATAACTCATTGTGTCGCTTCACTTGACGGCAAGTTAAATGTTTGATGTTTAAATTTCCAAGCGAAGAAACTTTATAAAAAAATATTTGGTGTTTTTTTTTTTTTTTTGGTCAAGGGCTGTTGCGTTCACGCGTGTTGTTCCTTTTCTGTGAACGGTGAAATATTTAGGCCAGTGATATTACCTTTCTGTTTTTAATTGTTTAAAAACTGTCTGTCTCAGAAACGACGTTTAACGGAGTTTTGGCGGGTAGTTTGGCTAGTTAGCCAGCTAGTTAGCGAGTGCCAAATGCTTCAAAGAATGCCACAGAAAATGTAGCATGAAGTGTTTGTGGCGCGGTGGCTATGGCGGTGTTCAGACTGTTGCTCACTTGAACCGGTCCTGTCCGTTAAGCCTCCTGCCTGCCTGCCTTCAGTGGCACACGGGCACACACTCCTCCTCACACACCCTCCTGTGTGACTCCTCACCAGAAGCCAGTTGGGTGTGTTGTCCTGTTCTGTAGATTTCCACACTGCTGTGTTTGCTGCTGTATTCGCACTGAAAAGTCCTTTTTGTCTGTGAGAAGTTTTATCACCCAGTTTTGTTTGAACTGCTAATATCTCCAAAATCACAGAGAAAATTCAACAAAAATGAGATAGCTGCTGTTCTTTGAAAAGCCCAGGAGATAAAGACTGTTCTAACCATCCTGACTGAAAAGTTTCCTCATACAGTTAGCAGGAAATGACACATTTCTTTGCTCTTTTTGAAAAGCACAAGCAAAGTGTTCACACATAATTTGCATGAAAATGTATGATATTGGCAGTAAACAATATATACCAATATAATTGATGATTACATTTTAAGTTTTTGCTGACGTTGTACAAATTGAGAAGCTGCCATCTTTGTTAGGGTTAGGAAAAAGAGGTTCAACTTGAGAAACAGGTTCAATCTTTTTTTCTGGATGTAATTTTTGAGATGCAAAAACCGGGCCTACGCTGTTAACAGGGCGCTCCGCTAAAGAGCCTCTACCAGAGCCTTGGAAATGACATTCATAATGCACAATGCTCAGAGTTTCTCAAGTCTCTGTACCGTGTATGTTCGTGCAGATATATCAGCAGCGTTGCCAGGTCTGTGTAACAAAACCAGCCGAATGGCCAATCAAATCCCGCCCAAAAACCATCTCAATACTAGAACTCAAAATATGCGCCTGCCATGTTAATTCACTATATTTTAACTGTATACTCACAGTAAGTGCATGTGTAAACAGGCTATGTATTTAAAGAATTAAAAAGGGGAAAAACTCTGTGAAATGGACCTACATACAATTTGCACTGTGTTTTGTGTAGATGCTTTGAGATCCCTTGCCCTCTTGGTCCTTGTAATGCAACTCTGTATTGAACAAGACCAGCATCTCTTTGGTTGGCTCAGACTGGTGGTAGCAGTATATTGCTCTCTTCCCAGCCATCATGTTTATTCCTGGGGTTGCTAGCTAGCTGGCTGCTTGTTCTGAAGTCAGGATTTGGATTAGGGTTAGAGGGTAGAGTAGTAAGACGGTATCAACCATGTGATGATAGAAATGTGTCCAGAGATTTGGCAATACCGTTTCCACTGCTGGAGCTGTCCCCTAAGGCGTATCTGTCATTTACAGTGCATGCACTGCTACCCTGCTAGTCTGCGAACTAGTGTGTGTGTTGATGACATGACTGCTTTGTACAAATTTTTAGCTTGGCTGTATAATGTATTGCTTTTTAGCTCTTTCACTGACATCATGGTCACGTTGAAAGAATTTACCATTGATATCAATACAAAACAGTAATCATTTTGTACCTGTCCTCCTTCTGCACGCAAATGTGCTGCATGTGGGAAAGGACAGCTGTACAGTATATTCTGGGCGGGCAGCACAATCTAGCAATCAAACTATCTCGCTAAGTCACGTGATTTGGCCAGCAGGACGGTTTACCATGTTCTCAGGTGACAAAGTGACAAAGAGTGGTGATAATGCACCTCTCTTACATCTGTTTTTCTCATTTGGAGCCGTAAAGCTTCCATTTTGAAACAATGTTCGTTTTAACTGTTTTGAGTTTTTTGTGTTTTTGCTACCCAACAAGCAGAAAAAAATTTAACCTGTGGCAACACTTCAGAAGTAGCCCATTTCTACAGGAAACCACAGACCTGGCAACCCAGGCAATCTGTATTACTTTTAGGTCTTTGTTATAATTCAGGGGCCATATTCATGAAGAGTCCTAGTGCAACAAATTGTTCTTCATGAGGAACTCTGAAGAAAATTTCCCCTTGCAGTTAAGACTCGATCCTGGTAAAGATAAGCTATTCACAAAGCACCTTAACCCATCAGAGAGCTCCTAAGGTGAAAAATGGCTAGGAGGACTTTTAAGAGGCTCAAGAGTTTCTTAAGCAGAGGAGAAAATGGCAGAAAGAGAGAGGAGGCAGAAATATTCTCCAAACGCTGAATGACAGTGAATTAATGAAAAGCTACAGATGAAATTGTGCAGGGATAATGTTTGAAATGCTTTCACATCACCCACCAGTGCTATAATGCCTGCAGGCTTACAAAAGACCGTTCATGGACATAGTGGGCTTCCTAATGATTCCTCCTGATTCTCATGCATTTATATGGGGTTGATGTGCATATCAACAGCTCCTTTGGGAATTTCTGTCACTAGTTGTGTTGCTTGTCTTCACTGGAGGAGACTACGTACTTGACTTTCCCTTCTGTTCAACATATTTGAACAAAAGTGCATCCAAAACTGTAACGTTGGGTTGTAAACACTGTGTTCAACTCCCATTGGCCACATGTGACCAAACAGCCTGTGCATGTTGCTGTGGCACATTCCTGGAGGGAAGGAAGGGAGGGGAAGTGAAAGATGGAGGATAGACGAGAGAGCGGGAACCAGTCTGTTCAGGTCTTGGCCCTGACCACACCACATAGATATGAATGTGATAGAACAGCTTGTTCTTGGCAACACTTCTCTTAAATCCACATCATGATAAATCTGCACATGTTCATTTGGTTTGGTCAGGTTGCACCATCATTACCATAGCTACTATGTGTGCCAACTCATTAGAAATGAAATTAAAATATGAGGGTCTTTCATTTGCCTCATTTCATGTCTCCCTGCTCCTTGGGTGACCTGGAAATTGACCTGGTGAGGAAGGGAGGAGTGGGGACAGTATTTTTTCCTTTTTCAAAATTAAATGTTTGGTGACAGACATACCTTTTTTAAAAAAATTCAAAGCCTCAGTGTGATGAACAGGCTCACTGATGGGCAGATACAGGTTAGCTGCACTGACTGCACTTTGTTACCCAGCCCTACATATTTGTTGTTTTTTTTCTTTTTCTTCTTTTTTTTTCTTTTAGAACTAAAGCTATGTCTGATAATTATTTGTATTCCTTTTTTAGGCCCAGAATGATCCTTTAGAATGACACTAGCAATGCATTAAAAAAATGAAGCCCTCGTTAATTTCAATGACACCACTGTACTGGGACAGTGGCAATACACAGGGGGAAAAATGCTGCAAAAGTTGAACCAGGTTCAAATTGGAACAAGCTTTCAAACTCAAGGATCTATCACTCAAGTTAGCTACCTGTGAAGTGTTCAGCATTGTTAGCTGCTGGGCAAAACACACTTGACCTAAGCTAGGAATGTTCCAGAGCCACATTTAGCCACATTTAGACATTGTATGCCAATGTTTCAAACAAATGGATTTGAAGCTGAGGATCTTGTTTGTGATTGCACCTTGGATCTCTGGGAAACCTGTTGTTGAATGAATTCAAAACACCAAATTCTAAAGCTAACACATGGCCTTGTTTTTTTGCTCCAGGCAAGGTTGAAGAGGAGTTAGTTATATCATGCTTTTGGGGCTCAATCTCTCAGGGTTACTGGTCAGACCACATACTTCTCATAGTTGTCCTGAACTTCTTCCTCTGTCCTAGTTAATGACTCAACAGATCAGTGCCATACCTGTATTATGACATCAGCTGTGAGGCATTGTTGTCGAGACATGTCATTGTGGATGTCCACCATAGAGAGGCAGGGGACCGTAGTATTGCTCATGAGTGACAGCCTGGTAAAGAAGCTTTCTTTATGCAGTTTTTTCATATAAATTCCCTGTATTTTGCTATTTGCAGATATCCTTCGTTTTCACTGTTTCTGGTGGAATGATCATAGGGAGTGGGTTGAGAAATTTAGACCAGTGAGGGCTCATGAGCCATATGCCAGTGGTAGCACCACCTACCGCTACATGAGAATGTTTTGTATAGTGAGTCAGTAACCAAGTTATGTACAGTAATCACATAATGATGATGTGTAGCGCATGGCATGTAGAAAATGTTTTGGCCCTCTCTTGGCTCGTCTAGCTTCTTCTCTGGTTCCAACAAGCGGCAAAACTCCTAAGCAGCAACTGGTTTAGTGGATGTTTGGCAACTAGGAAGTAATTCCAAATGCTTCATAACCTTTTGTCCTTGTCCCCCTTTCCAGAGATGTAGAGGTCAACACAATAGCAGAATCACAAATATTTCAAGTAGCAAAGATGTCAAGGGTCAGGTCTTAGCATCCTGAGGTAATGCTGTGTTCATTTGATGGTGAAAGTCAGAAATGTGACACTCGCCAGTTGGTTGCTAGACAGTGCTGCTGTTCTGCCAGGGGAAAAATACATCAAGCTACTCTGCCTTAATGCTGTACTACTTTACTTTTCAGTGAATTTATAGAAAGACATTGAAACCAAACTCTTAGGGCAACCTCACGAGCATGCTTTCCCTTCCATCTGCACCTTTTTAGGAAATGAATACCTGACATTATTGGGATTTTACATGTTTCTGTGTTTGTTTGCTTGTTAAAGACACAAACCCACCAAAGGCCTTAAAACAGACCCATGAACTGACTTGAGTGCACTGAAAAGGGCATAGCCTGTTGTTCTCCATTTTTCCTATTGTTAGCAAATCCCATGAAATGCCCGTAACCAACAATGTATTTGTCCATCTCTCAATAGTTTGACTTCTCTATTCTCTCTGTGGCTCAGAGCTTCATGTGTACTGTTTCCTAACGATGATACATTTCAATTATATAACTCAGTAGTTTCCTGAAAGATTTGGTCATTGTAATTGTAATCAAACATTACTCAAACAAAGGGAAATGGTGCTTTGTTGGGGACTACATCAGGAGTGGATTAATCCACATTTGGTGCTGTAATGAGTTCTTCTGGCAGCAGGACACTAAATTTGAGACTGAGACAAAATAAACTAGTGTGTTCTTGGTAATGAAGGAACATGTCAACCAGTGCATCACTGTGGCTCACTAATGTGTTTTCAATAGATTGTCTTCTCCAGAGCTGCAAAAACTCTTTTTTGCAAAAACAAAATCAGACTGATAGACACACAATAATGGCTTTACATATATGTACATTGACCATATGAAAAATATAGATTCTTGCCAGACTTAAACTTTTTTGACTTGGAATAGTTTCTCTATGGGTCAAACATTCTCTCATTTTTTAACTTCTGCTGCAAAAAGTAAAATGTTCACAATTGATGACATTTAAGAGGGTGATTTAGCCTTCTGTGAAATGTAACTTCTTTTGTTGTTTGACCCTTTTTAATTACCCACATTGTAAGATGCTACTGTGTGCCCTTGCAGACCAAAATTGGTTGTTGAATACAACATAGGGCTCTTGTGTTTCTTATGTTTATCTGCTGAGAATAAATCTGGTACAGATCTTGTCATCCTCATGATGACAGAGCTGGCAGGCCTGTTTGGTCAGGTAGAGCAAGTGCTGTTCTACTTTCAGCCACGCCCAGATACCTGCTGGCTTTGAAATGCACAAACCTGACAAGCACACCATCAGTCAGGTGTGGCATTGCTCTCAGTGTAGCACAGAGGGCAGTTGAAGGGAGTTTTTTCACAGGACACTTTGATGCTGAAGGAATGTTCAGAGGAAATTTTTTCAGGGATTCCTCTTTTAAATAGGAACTGAGAGGGGGATTTTTGCAGCTCTGTGATTATTCTTAAAGGAAAGTCAAAGGAATTGCCTGTGGAGCACTGAGGGAGCAGCTTGTTAGACATCAGACCAACACAGGTGTGTTTCATTTGCTTCATTTATTTTTTGTCACCAAGGTTTTCCTGATTTTTCTCCATTGCCTCATTATGGTTTTATTTACTTGTGTTTTCTATGTTGGCATCAGTATTGTAGTTGCACAATTTTTCATTCATGGTCAAAGTAAGAGTGGGCACTATGGATAAAATAAAACAAGGGAAACTACTGCAGTAAGATCAGTTTAAATGGTGTAATAAAATCTCTGAAGGTTTACAAATTTATATCATTCCACCATCATGTGCTATTGGCTGCCAGCAACAAACCACCAGTATCTTGTCAGCCTTCTCAAAATGTTCAACTGGAATTTCAACATTGAACACTTCCTCTTACCATTATCTTGACCTGCTGAATGAGAAAAGGGTATGCCAGTGACTGGAGAAGGGCATGTATGCTTTGTTTTGTTTTGTTTTGTTTTTTTTCCCTGACAAGCAGGAAGAGCCACCAGGTATTCAATGGGACATATGTTGACTGTGGTTTCATCCTAGTTATGCATGTCATTGTCTGTTTGACCAAATGATCTAGTGACATCAACAGTAATATAAGGTGATGGTAGTTTTTATTGCATTTGTATGAACATGTTTATTGTATTTTAAGTGTTCAGCCTGGTGTTAAATACGGTGGGTGAAAGAGATATTGAAAACATCAACATTTTTTAACATATTTCCAATGCAGCTATTTGTGTGAAATTTAGACCAGACATTGGTATTAATTCAGTAATACTACACAGATAAAGAAATCATAACATTCAATTCCATAAAAGAAGTTATGTGCAGTAATGTGGAATGACACAGGACAAAAGTATTGAACAGTGTGGGAAAAAGCACTAAACAGTGATTCCACTAACCAGTTCACCTACCTGTGCAAGAATCAGGTGGGGTAGTGCATGTTGGCAGGACTTCCACTCTTTGAAAAAGGGTTACCCACCTCTGGATGCAAGTAAACAAATTATTTATTTCCAAGCTATGATACAAGAAACATCTGATAATGGGTAGAGACAAAGAGCTTTCCCAAGACCTTTGCAACAACACTGTTACCAAGTACCACTTAAAAAGAAGCAATGAACTTCCACATTCTCCATGTACACTTCCACAGCCTCCATCACCCCACAAGACTCCATTACTGAAGAAAAGGCATGTTAAAGCTTGTTTGAAGTTTGCTGCACAACATTTAGAGAAGCTTGTAGATGACTGGTAGAATGTAGTGTGGTCAGACAAGACAAAAATCTTTCAACATTACTATACAGTACGCTTTGGAGGAGGAATGGTTCTGCACATGGTCCTAAAAATACCATACCTACAGTGAAGTTCAGAGGTGGAAGCATCATGGTGCGAGGCTGTTTCTCTTCTGTTGGTACCGGCAGAATACAAATAGTTGAATGCACTGGGAATTTCTTGAATCTGTTGCCATCCACATGGACAAAGAGGATGAGATGTGGGTGGACCTTCCAGCAGGACAACAATCCAGAACATACTGCAAATGACTGAATTGGTTCCAAAGGAAGAAAATAAAGGTGTAGGAAAGGCCCAGTTAAACATCAGATGTAAACTCAGTGGGACATTTGTGGAAGAAACTGAAGTTGAAGATTTACCAGCGAGCCCCCTGCAATCTTCAAGATTCAAATACTGTGTGGAAGAATACACTGTGAGAGATTAGCTTCTTTGTACAGAAAGTATCCTGAAGCTGTCATTGCTACCAAAGGTCCAAAGTGTTAAATAAGCGTGTTCAGTACTTTTTTACTGTGTCAATCAAATGTTTGTTTTTTATGGCTTAGGATGTTAAGATGTCCTCATCTATGTAGTTTATACCAATGACTGGTCTCAGTTTCATGTGAATAACTGTACTGAAAATATGTTGAAGCATTGAATACTTCTTTCCCTCACTGTAACATAACTCGCCTTTTGTTTAACGTTTAAGCCAAAATAATAACAAGAATGATGATTAACAGTTGGATAAGAAACTATGAGAAAGAACAAATAATTTTCCCTTACAGAACTGAATGTTCAGAGCATGTAGAGGAGAAGATAAGTGACATAGTTGACCTGGTACAAGAGGCGCTAGAGATGACAAGAATGTAAAATATTGGTTTGTGTCATGCTTTTTCTGGTTGCAGCACTTGAACACACTTTGGCCTCAAATAATAATGAGAATGCAGATTTGTTTCTATTGTTGAAATCTTTCTTGCTGCAAATTAATTGTAGTCAGCTATACTAATGAAAAGGTGACTATAAGATATCTGGAGAACTGAGAGTATTTTTGCTAGAATTCTTTAACATAAAAGAGAATGATGTGTCTAAGTGAACTTGTGGCTACATCTTAAAGAAAATTGAATTTAAAAAGAAAGTACTCTATAACTTAAGATAACATAATAATAATAACATCTGCAAGGTGTCAAATCAAACAATGGTCATGCATCATTTTGAAAATGACATTTGTTTTAAGGTCTCTTTTGGCTTTGAACTTGAATTCATTACTATGTCAATGTCTTTGTGATTGGTTTACCACCGTACTGTTGACACTTTTTCTTGACTTCCGCAGTGGTCTGTGTACTTTGCCATGAGACATAACCTTCCCTGAAGGCCCTATCACTCCATGCAACGCTTTCCTCATCACATTACACCGATGGACCCTCAGGTTTGTCCGCCTCCTCTGAGCAGCAGCCAATTGACGATCAGCGGTCTTGACAAATCCCCAGCCTCCGCCTTCAAACCTGGCCACTCACGGAGCAACAGCACTGGCTCCTCCAAAGTTTCAAAACAGGTAACAAGGCCCACAGGTACAGCATTTGTACTGTGCTGTTTTTAGTATGTGGAAAAGTTTATACAGGGCTCTGTATTGACTGTATTCATCTGTATTTCACATTCTTAACTTTTCATAAATTCTCAGGCTGATATAGGTTTCCTATATCAGCCTAAAAGTTAGATAATTTAAGTAAGTATTAGTATAATTAAGCAAAAGTATAAGTTTGCAAGAGGACAACAGCAACAGTTCAACTTCACATCAGAACAAACTTGAACTGAATGTAATTTTAGTATGAGAAGATATTATATATTGATAATTTGTTATTTTTTTCTTTTGGTGCCAAATTGTTATGAAAAATAAAAATCCACAACGACGCCAAAGGACAAACGAACGCGGTAATTTGGTTTCTTTTATAATAATGAAAGTGTTTCCTCTCTGTCAGTCTCGTCACTGGGAGGTGATGGAGGACTTGCAGCATCTGGATATGTGTTCTGTTCCCGGCTCGTCTGTGGACCTTACTATCCCTGGGATCTGTGAGGGCTTCTTGATGAAGAGAAGGAAGTACCCGCTCAAAGGTTGGCACAAGGTGAGCACTGATTGCATCTGACCTTTTCTGCTTTCTGCTTTGTACACAACTTTTCACTGTTATTGTCTATGTTGACGTCTAGTCAACATATAGCTATTTTCTGGTTAATGTGATAATTAGCCTGGACCAGAGCTGTTATACCTTCTAAACAGTCAACAAAATGCATTCTAGAATCCACTAGATCGTCTTTGTTTTCTGTCTAACACTTCAATCTGATTGGGCCTTTTCAGAGATACTTCCTGTTGGAGAACGGAATTCTCAAGTACTCAAAGACACAGCAAGATGTAAGTCATGAACAGACTGCAGCTGCCACGCTACATTGTCCCGCAGAGCAGTGATGGGACAGCCATTAACTCTGTGTTTATACTGTTGATTCCTATGTGATCTTAATGACTCATTTTGAATGTATTTGACAAGTAATTTAAATAAACCTGCTTTGTGGTTGTGTTTTAGATTCAGAGAGGGAAACTCCATGGCTGTCTGGACGTCAGCCTGGCTGTCATGTCTGTCAACAAGAAATCCAAACGCATAGACCTGGATGCTGGAGACAACCTGTACCACCTCAAGGTAGCCTACACAGCACAATTCAGAGAGATTTCCGGTCTCATGAGGTGTTTGCAAAATGATTGACGACGCAGATAACATGCTCATGGATATTCTTTAGTATGCAGTGAAGTGAACTTGTATTGCTTTCTGCTTGTTGCTCTTTCTCAATTTTTGTGTGTTGTTGTTGTTTTCTCTCTCACCTTCCTGTTAGGCAAAGAACCACGAGCTCTTCTACATCTGGCTGACCAAGCTGTGTGCCCATCGTGTGTTTAGGAAAAACGAGGCATTGAGTGTTCATCGTGGCGTGCTTCACGCTCTTTCCTTGGGCCCGAGCACCCTGCCAGCCATGACCACTCTCGCCCAGCAAAACAGAGCAACGGTCTGTAAAGACTCAAGTCGCTAAAGTTAATGTCACACATTTTATTATAAGTGTTAAAAGACAATACGCAACTGCAATTTCTACTTTCATGATTCTATCTTGTATTCTTTAGACAGTGCCCCCCGACTGGGTTGTTTCTATAGTGACAACAAAGAATTGTAGCAGGTGGTTGAGTGGTGGCATCAGCTCTAAACTGAATTTATTCTTATTTTTTAACCACCAGTATCGTATGCTTACTCATACCTCTAACATTGTCTAAAGGAGGTCACAGTTAGACTTTTAAATAACTGCTGTTTTCATTATTGATCAATCAGCCAATTATGTTGTCAATTACTTGATCAATTACTTAGTTTAGATTTAATTCTTAAATAAATGTTTGACCAACTGTCAAAATAATAATAATAATGAACTTAACTTACACACGACAAAGTGCTTAACATAAAAGCAAATCATAACGTGTGATAAAACAAAAACAAGGAAAACACAATAACAAAGTAGAAGCAGAAAAATCTTAAAGCATTCAGTTTAGGACTATATGAGGTAGAGAAATGCAGGTAGAATCTCGCTTCGAGAATTTGACCAGCAAGAGCTTGGTATTTTTAATTGGTTATCAATATTGTGATTGATAAATTTTCTATTGATCGATTAGTTGAGTAATTGACAAACCATCCCAGCACTGTTTATAGCATGGTCCACAATGACAGGAATACAGAAGACAATGAGAATGTGATTTTTCTGTCATTGGTTTTAATTTGTGACTTAAACTGTGATGTGTTTGGTCGTCTAGCCTCTTCACTATGCCAGCTCAGCATCAGTGTTCCAACAAGACATGGGGAGCCCCGCCCCTGCTGTCGCCTCTCACCCAGGGGTGACCAGCAAGGTGTCAGCCTGGCTGCAGCAGACCCATGACATCGACGCTACCTCCAACGGTCAGAATCACTTGTCATCTTGGGCCACAGAGTGAAGCCTGGGTCACAGACATATTTCACCATATAACAATGACAAAAGAGATATAAATCACTATATTGAGATACAGAAAATAAACACCCTCTCTAAATCTCTAAACTGTGGCCTTTGACCCTCCGTTTGTCAGACCTGGCTCGCTGTCAGGCAGAGCTGGCAGAACTGGCCCAGCTCATCCAGCGACTCCACTGGCTGGAAGGAGGCCTGCCAATCACAAACACAGACCTGGAGATGCGCATCAGCATGCATGTGAGTATTCTGGTAACAGTCGTGAATATGTGAAATGTTTAAATGGTATTTCATTGGAAATATAACAGTGAGCTAAGATCACCGGCACTAATTCAGGCTTATTTATTTGATCATACTATATTCTTCTCATTTTGGAAAATACATGAAGTATAAAAGTCCGAAAAGTAGAGCACAAGTTTCAGCGTTGGTCTACAAATAGACATTCACCAACAGAGAGATGTCATGTTGTATTTCGAGAGTAGCTGTAACCCTCTAACCCTGTTGGTTTCTGTTTTAGAATATCTCCCTGGAGAAACCCAAGAAGAAGGCAGGGAGAGGGTTCGGTCACTCCAGGACTTTGTCCCGAGTTGAAGCCATGGGTGGATTGGTAGGACTGACTCTTGTCTTTCTTTGATCTTAATTTTGAACTTCCTCTGTTCAACAAGTAGAATCTGTCTGTTTGATACCATATCATTCCCCTTCCCTCTGTCTTGTCTTCTCCAGTTCACTTCCAGCCACCTGAGCACTAACAGCAGCTCTGGTCTGGGGGCGTCCATTCAGTCTATCCCTGACTACGTCTACTCTCAGCTGTCCAACCCTCAGGTCAGCTCACCTGAGGCCAAGAAGCTTCACCAGGACATCTTCACTATTTCTCAGAGAGGTACGGCTCTCCCACCTAACACCTGGATTTGTCTGAATAGGTTTAATTGACCTAGTTTTGAAAGGACAATTCTCAGTTCATTGCTCTGAATGATTAAATAACAAATGAATCAACAGAACGAGTGAGAATTTTATCAACTAGACATTATTAATGCTCGCAAAAAATAGTTTTGTTACATTTTTATTAACTAAAATGAATTTAAAAAATGAAAATTGCCCTAGCCTACTTTTTGCAACATTTTTGCTTTTTATCACAGGAAGCATTGTGTTGATGTTTTGAAATTCACCTTCGTAATTCATAGTTTCTGTGTTCTATGTTACAGTTCACACTTCTCTCAAATCCATTCATGATGTTTTGACTTTGGAGAGAGAGAGAGTGAGGCAGGCCTGGACCGGCCCGGACCTTAGGCAGAACACCTCACAGCAGCTCGCTACACTGTGCAGCACACTGTCTGAGGTAACACACACACCCTCCTGCACACACACACACACACACACACACACACACACACACTAGCTGAAGCTGAACTGTGCACAAACAAAACTCGAAATGATCCTTGTTCCTCCTGAAGCTGAAAATCTGACGACAACAAGACTGAAGTGATTTTAGAGGTGTCTATCCTTTTTTCCCTCTCTGTTCACTTTATCACCACCTCACTGTTTCTCCCAAACTTCAAACACGGATTATTAGCACAAAATATTAGTATCGGCCTGCAAAAAGACAATGGAGGCCAAGCCCTCCAGGTCTGTTGGTGAGGTGCTGTGTGAAACTGTTAAGCAGGTTTGGGTTGTTTCTAGAAAGACACAAGTTCTCACAGGCGCGTCCTGAAGGAACACACCTCAAGTCTTTCTCTCCCTGTTTCTGCACACACAGACACAAATTGCATAATCTTTGTCACATACTGAAACCGAGTCTTGTCACTCAAGGGTTGTTTAATTCCTGCCGTCAAACAGACGGTGCTCAGTAATCCTTCTTGTTTGGTTTTGCATGAGGTCTCTTCTTGGCTGCCTCCTTGTTTTCTGTCCATGCTGCATGTGACTGTCATTTTCAACCTATGGGACGTTAGTGTGTGTGTCTTTGGCCTTTATTTTTTTTGATTGTCTGGCAGCTGGCTCTCATCCTGCATTCTCACCATGAGCAACACACACAACAGTCAACAAGTCAGATCATTCCTGCTCTTTTCTCTGTATTGAGAACTCTTAATGACATTGTCGCTCCTGTCGATGTGATTTTCAGAGGAGCACTTTAATTTAACGTATTAAGGCCATTGTACTCCTCATGGTTAGTGCCAGTCAGGCTGTGACAACAAATGTATGATGTGTTTAGAGATTTTCTCAGGTCTGAGGCAATAACCCTGATGATGTCATCATGTTTATCTTAGCTAGGGCTTGTAAATGTAACACATTTATAACGGCAAGCCTACCTACATTAATGGCAAACCTACCTACATTACAATCTGAGGGTGTTAAGTTTGGAAGGAATGGGTGTTTACCTGACAGCCTCTAATTCTCTGCTGCAGTGATTTGGACCATTCTGTTTTAATTTTGCACACTAAATCACTGGAGTGCCCCCTAAACCCTGAAATTGTTTAATAATTAACACGTAGTGGAGAACTAAGTTAGCCTGCTGAAACATTTTTAGGCAGTGCTAGTGCAACTTGTACTATAAATACATTAATAACTTCAGACCATAACAAAGATGCAGTTTTGTCCTCTGGCCCAGCTAAACAGTTTGGAAATAGAGTGAAACGTTGTTGCGCACCATGTGCTGTGTGAATGCTCTAGGGTCTGCTTGACATTTGTTTGATCCTCTGTGTTTCCTCTTCATGTGTCTTGCATGGCTGGTCTGTGTATATGTGCATGTCCATGCATGCATGTTTAGCTTGACATACAGTCACGTCTGACCAAAGTCCACTCGCTTTCCCTGTCCTCTGACTCTACTGAGGAATCCTTCTGCACCGTCCGTCCTGACCAGGTGTGTACTGCGTTGTGTTGGTGTGTAAAACAAGTTGTCTTTTTGTGTGTTCATTTTCGTTTTACGTATGAAATGAGTTAGAAGTCATGAAGAGAATCTTGACATTATTTTTCCAGACCCTATCACAGCAGAGCACAGCTTGGACAAAGTGATTATTCTCTCATGACAGTCTCTTACAAGAAAATAAAAATGACTGACAGTGTTGTCATGTGGTTGGTGTGACAATGTGCACATTTTGTGAGAGGCACCAGTGGGTGGCACCAAAGGCTCAGTTCTGACTGTGTGTGTTTTGCATGTTTCTTGCTTGGGTGTCTGATACTCCACATGTCTGATCGCAAGTGGTCGTGCTCCAGCTCTTATTTTATACACTTTGAAATATATATGTGCGTAATGTAAAAAGTATAGTTTGAACCACAAACCCTTTTCTCCACTCCTGCTCGTTCCCTCAC
Source organism: Chelmon rostratus (assembly GCF_017976325.1). Taxonomy (NCBI): domain Eukaryota; kingdom Metazoa; phylum Chordata; class Actinopteri; order Chaetodontiformes; family Chaetodontidae; genus Chelmon; species Chelmon rostratus. The sequence continues at coordinate 22,387,343 of NC_055674.1, forward strand.
AGAGGACACCATCTATGGGTCGTCACAGTCATCGTGCGCCCTCTGTGGCAGACTCCATGGCAGAGTATTTTGATGCCAGTGAGGTGATTGTGTGTGAGAGCTCATCAGAGGCAGAGGCTTCGGATGAATCCGGCTTGAGTGACATCACCACCACCAGCAACTCGGAGCCTGAGGAGGGACATAGTGAGCATTTACCTTCTGTCCAGTGATCAGCAGTCAGACCATACTGCCCAACCACCGCTCCAACATTTACTGACCAACTAAACTGAAAATTAACTTTCAATTCCTCCTCAGCCACTGCCACCCTCAACTACCGGGCCAGTCTGAACAACGCTCCTGAGAAACCCAGCCCAGTGCCCACTAATACTGGTAACACCACTATTGTTTTGTCTCATTTATATTGTGAATGAGAACAGTAATATTCACTGTGTACTGCTGGTTAACTGTTGACTCTTCAGGACTGATTTAGACAAGAGATGGAACATGCTGTTTGTTGATGGTGCAGTGGGAGGACAGGCTCAGTGGGGAAAGTACACAGCTCTTACTTACAGCACAAATGTGTCTGATTTGACCTACAGTCAACCACTGAGTTGTAGAAACAAACATATATAGACTCATATACACTGCCAGTCAACAGTTTGGGCACACCTTCTCACTCAATGTTTTGGTTTTTATTACTTTCTACATTGTAGATTCATACTGAAGACATCAAAACTATGAAGGAGCACACTTGGAATTATGTAGTAAACAAACCAGAATACGTTTTATATTTTAGGTTCTTGAAAGTAGCCATCTTTTGCTTTGGCTGTTACTGTATTTGTTCATGTACTTTTTTTATTGTAAATTCTAGACCAGGTGAATACATAAAACAACATTTACATAAAGTACATTTTACAAAATTGTTTTCGAGTACATCAAAAGGGAAGAATTGATAAAGGGCGAAACATTAAATTTACCAAATTCAAAAATGCACAACTCAGGTTGTGACACGATCACACATCACAGTTGCCGGTGTCACAGTTGGGTTTTTCAGTTGCACAGCTGTCCAGAATGGTAGCTGTCAGAGCAAGCGAAAGGGATATGGGTTCCATTCCAAGTAATATCAGGGTGAGTAACCCTGATATTAGTTTAGAGTAGAGTTTGGGGGAGCCAAAAACACAACAGTGTAATGTAGGAGTCCTGTAATATTACTGGCTTTATGGTTAGAAATAAATATTACACTAGGCTCTCTGAAAATGATTAAAATACTGAAACTGACAGAGGCTGTGCCATGAGATAAGATGAAGAACAACTAATTGTTGACAAAGCTTTAATTGTACTGATCTGTGTTGCCTCCAGGCCGTCGCACTGCCCTCCCCGCCCCAGGAACAGACAACAGCCACATTGGCATCATGACCATCCTGTACAACAACATCGGCAAAGACCTGTCCAGAGTCTCCATGCCGGTCGCTCTCAATGAGCCGGTGTCTTTGCTGCAGAGACTCAGTGAAGAGCTGGAGTACTCTGAGCTGCTGGACATCGCCAACAACATTGATGATCCATATGAGAGAATGGTGAGTTTGGTTTACGTAGTTCTCACTACCTGGAGCTGAGATACGGTTCAGTGGAAAGTTCATTAAAGAAACAAACAAAAAAATGTTCCCAGGTTTACGTGGCGGCTTTCTCCATCTCTGGATATGCCTGGGCGTCCTGGAGGTATCGCTACAAACCCTTCAACCCTGTTCTGGGAGAAACCTACGAGAGTCACAGAGAAGACAGAGGCTTTCACTACATCAGTGAGCAGGTAAACATCAGATCAAATCAATATATGTAGACATAAATACATGCTGACCAAACCTATGCATCCTTCTCAGTTTTAAACATACTCTAATGCTGTGTTATTATGTTTTCAGGTCAGCCATCACCCTCCTGTCTCCGCCTGCCACGCAGAGTCAGAAAACTTCACTTTCTGGCAAGGTAGCAGTCCTGAGCATAGAGATGAGTGCTGGATAAACCTCTGTTGTATGAGTGGAGGCAAACCTAATGCGCTGTTTGCTTTGTCTGTCTGCTCTCAGATCAGAGATGGAAGAACAAGTTTTGGGGGAAGTCCGTGGAGATTATCTCTTCTGGAATGGTCAATGTTACTCTGCCCAAGTGAGTCAGTGCTTCATTTAACAACACCAGTTACACGATGCTTAACCACTAGACGTGCAGGGTTGCGGAATTCTAAACACTTAAAAACCTAAAAAAATAAGCCAGAAAATAGACAAAATTAAGTGAAGTTTAATATTATTGCCTCACTTGTGTGTGTAGGTATGGAGATCACTACGAATGGAACAAGGCAGTGACATGTATCCACAGTGTGCTGAGTCAGCAGCGCTGGCTGGAGCACTATGGTGAGGTAGTCATCAGAAACACAAACAGTGACGTCTGCACCTGCAAGATCACATTTGTCAAGGTGAGGACACACACACACACACACACACTCTCTCTCTCTCTGTGATGTCCTAATTTTAAAGATTCAGTGTGTAGGACCATCTTAACACCCCTCCCTTACTAAATGTGTAGGACAGTGTTTCTCAAGGTTTTTACTCGAGGGCACGTGTCTGACTTTTATTCAAGGTCTTCCGTTGGTGATAACAAAATAATATTAAATCAGTTAATTCATTCTGTATCTTCGATTTAGGAGCTGGTAGCAGTGTGTTAATGTGTGAACTCAGCATGATAGGGAAAAAAATCACATTAAAATAAGTTTTCTGGGGATGGATTGCTGAGAAGGATCCCCAGCTGCACTGTATTATTCAACATCACTAACAAATTATAGCGCAGTAAACAATGTATTTTCTGATAGAAAATGTTAGACCGTATAATGTAAACGTAAATGTTAACGTATAATAGACTGTTCATAACACGAGGTGGCAGGGTCCTCAAATACAATCCAACAGCCAGATTATTTGGAAGCAGACACTGTGGGGACATTGAAGTAAAAACAAAATATTTAGGCATAATTATCCTATTATTGTTGTTATTTTAACATTGTGTTTTATGAGTCTGTATTAGTTTGAACCGGCTCAAAATTCATCATAACTAGTTACTGAATGAGAAAATGCTCTCACACCACAGCTGAGGAGGCAGCGAATGAGTCTTCATCTATCTTTTTAGCAGACAAAAACATTCAGTTTGAGACTGAGTACCCTTCTCCTGTTTAACCACCCTGACCTTTTCTTCCCCACATTCCAGTCTCGCTACTGGAGCTCAGACAACAGTAAGAACGAGGTGCAGGGTGTGGTTCTGAACCAGGCTGGAGAGGTGGTTCATCGTTTTGGAGGTCTCTGGCATGAAGGCATTTTCTGTGACACCCTGGTCACACCAACGTGCATCTGGAAGCCCAGTGAGTGAACCCTGGCTGAGCGCTGGCAAAGTCCTGAAAAGCCCTGACAATTTTAGTTGTTGATCTTATCTTAAGTATCACATTTCAATTAAATACATGCTGACATTTATACAATCTTGTAATGCTGTCAAAGATTCAGAACAGATTTACAGTGTAGGTGAATTTCAGTGACACATTTTTGAAAATGGAAAGAGTTGTTGACTACAAATCCTCCTCTTTGTGTTTCTTACATTCCACATTGTACGATGATTCGAGTCTTAATGTGCATAATGTCATTTCCCGTTTAGACGTGCAGCCTGATGACCACTTCGACTTCTACGGCTTCTCACGTTATGCTAGAGAACTAAACGAACTGACGCCTGAACTGGAGGCTGTCCTCCCGCCTACAGACACACGCTTCAGACCTGACCAAAGGTACAGACAGGATGTTTATTTATGTTCATTGAAAATGGGTTTTCTCCCACAGTCATTGTCTTCCACATTGACCAGCTGATTAATTCCTGCCACTCTTCTCTCCATCAGGCTCCTGGAGGAGGGGAAGGTAGCTGAGGCAGATAAAAAGAAGGATGAGGTGGAGGAGAAGCAGAGGGAGAGGAGGAAGGAGATGGCCAAGATGGGGCAAGAGCACATCCCCAGGTTTTTCAGGTGAGGAGCCCTGCCTTTGAACATTTGGAAAGGAAAATGTAACATTACACATTTATCCACAGCGAAATGTTTCCTAACCCCTTTTATCAACTCACAAGAGACTGATTAAAATAAAGAAGCAGAGGCAGAGATCCTCCGACCTTTAGTCCTAATCATGATTTAAACTCCAGCAATGCTTGTTCCTTCGTCATGGTTTCAGTAGACCCCATCTCCCCCCTGAATGCCATGTCTGTCAATCAAACACCACACCTGACTCAGCCTCACATCTAGTCTCCAAGCCCAAGCTGAGACAACCCTGTTGACATCACCAAGGGACGTTTCCTGCTCTAGTTAACTGACCTGAGACACAGAAGGTTAATGGACTTTGTCTCCTAACTTTTCTGTGTCTTTATCTTCAGTTCCGGTCACCACTTTAGTGTTTGATGTCATTTTCAGTTTACTTTAACAAAGATTGGAAATGATTCAGTGAGTCTGTTCCTGCAAATTTTAAACCACGACCTTAACCAAGATAAGGTATCCAAAATTTAAGTAAAAACATTTCTTGACTTGTCAGAGCAATGCTGTAATTCTGTTAAAATGTTCAGGAAATAATGGGAAACAAAATCCACCGACCATCATCTCTAATGCAACTAATTACTGGCACCATCCACTGTACTGGTACTGGTACTGGACTTTTTTGATTAATTGCCAGTGACATTCCAAAAAGCGTCAGTTTGTACTCCAGCTCTTGTTTTATTTACTTGCACTCAGTGCCAAAACATATTGCGGTAACACATGATGACTTCCTGGAGTCTCTGCTGGCTGCCTGGTTACCTCACTGCAATAACAAGATTTCAGGAAGTTACTGTGCCCTACCTCGAAACAGTCCAGAGCATAACCTCCTACCAAAGTCACTTGGATGAATTTAGATGTGCTAGTTGGTGTATTTTGTTGCCTTTGTACCAAGCCAGACTAGCATTTTTCCCGTTTCCAGTCTTTCTGCTAAGCTAACCGACTGCTTGTTATCAATTCTCAGCAAGAAAGCATATTTTCCAAAATGTCGAATCATTCCTTTAAATGTTTAAAGTTATTGTGCTGTTAACAGAAACAACATTTTTCCAAAATTGCACAATTGCAACAGTTTTCTTTTGTTTATAATCTCAGGAAATCTTTGGATGAGGCTGGCAGGGAGGTGTGGCTGTCCAATCAAACCTACTGGAAGCTCCGCGAAGACCCGGGCTTTGCCAAGACTGAAAATCTGGACCTCTGGTAGAATGCTCCACCTTGCTAAAAGCTTAGGCTAAAAGCAACTAGCCAGGGATTAAACACATGGTAATATGATGAAGAGGAATAATTAGTAAAAATGATTCATTGTGCATATGTTAGTCCAATAATGTATGCATGAATATACTGTAGTGACTCATCAACAAAGATCTGGAGGTCTGTTGCTAGCCAGTACTGTTAGGATCTAGAGGGGGACAGCGTTTGGAAGCATAAATGAACCTCTCATTGGGTTTTTTTGCACCATGGAGAGGTGAGGTGCCACTATGGAACAAATGAAGACTGATATAGACCAGGCCGGATGTCTTTCCAGCCCTTCGCTTACCTCTTACCACCTTCAATATAATCTTTCATGAGTCAAAGCATATCTTAGAACATTGTGTTTAAAGATAATTTCTGTCAGGATTGAGGCCTCTCTCTGCATGTAAAGTGTCTTATACTTGTGGGACAAATGTCAGATTATATGTAATACTTTTATTTTTAACATGTCTGTATAAATAGTTTTAGTCAGGCTCATTTTTATGACATTGTGATAAGAAGCTTGCTTCCTGCAGAGGGATCCGGAACACACGCGGGGCCAATTCTGCTGCTTGTGGGGTGTATTACAGGTGAACTGGTGCTGTCCTGCTTTCTTTCTCAGTGGGTCTTGCTGTGTAAAATTATGTTGATTTGTGAAGTCGGTGTGTATTTTCTGATATTTAATCGTGACACATTGGTGACACATTGTTTTTGTCCGTGTGCTGGTTAAATCTAGCAGTCCTTTAAGCCTTGCCTTCTTCCTCTCTCACCTGTAAGAATTGTTGATGTCCAAAATGAACTGACAGACGAGGATTGCGTCTCTTAGAATTTTATGATCTGAGTTGATGCAATGAAGTATTTTTATTGATGTTTCAACAATGGATTTTAATAAGGAAAAGAGACTACTGTTAAAACCCAGTGAAAAGTTTTTTTCTTCATGGTTTTGTTTCAAATAAAAGGTTCCATAATCAACTGTGTCCTCCTCCTTTTTAACACTTGTTCACTCAGTTCTTATGGCAACGTCCACTCACTAGTTTTTCCTGGGATTTTCAACTGCAAGGGCTCCAGGTGAAGGGAGCTCATGGAATTGCCACACACATTTGATGAGATAATTTGTGGCCAAAAGGAACTGAGCAGATACCAGATGAATAAAATGGACGACGAATGACTGACATGACATTCTAATAAGGTCCTGTTATACAAGCATGAGATTCTCATATAAAATTGAAGTAAAAATGACTGAAGGTTTGTTGGTGCATTGTTTTTTTTGGCTGTTGTGAGCCCATACTGTAGCTGCTGCCACTGATCAGATGGATTACTGCTCTGTAATGAGCTTTTCTACTTTGTGCAAGAGGTCCCAGTTGTCCTCAAACAAAATGTTAATGTTGATAAGTTGACAGATGGATTTTGGTCCAGATGGCTTCCCCTTTCTGAAGAGCTGAAAACACAGCATGTCATGCTGGAGGAGACTTTCCACGTGGGAGACCAAAAGGTATCCTTATTAAAGGCTTCTAACTCGACTGTGAACCATTAGTAAATGATTAGAGCCATTAGTTCCACATTATTAAGCCTTTATAAAGGATGCCTTATTATATAATGGCTCCAGTTCATTCAATTCATGGGCATCTTTACAGAAAGCAGAACTACAGTGAATGTGTCAAAAATTAAATCTATAAAGGTCAAAAATTGAAAACTAGCCCGAGCTAAACAGGAAGCATCATTTGGCATTCTTGCCATAATTTTGGCACTTTGCTAATTCCACTTCTGCTGGTCAGTTTGGTAGCTATGAGACAATGACTATTTCATTTCCAGATGTCATCATCATCTTAAATGCTCTATGTCCTTTTCCTGACCAGATAACCTTCGTACAGTCTCTGAGAAGACCTGATGTCTCTGGGTGTATGACGCAGCGCTCACACTGCAGACCCTGTCACACCATCAACACATGACACTGGTTAGTTTTAATATCGACCTTTATTTATTCTTGTTCCAGATCCTTTCCAGTCCCCAGCTCTGACATATGATTTATTCAAGCATTCACTCTGCTCTCTGTTGCTCATGTCATAATCAGTGAAGTAGCAGTGAGGTATTCGTGACAACAGTGAGTGGAACGGGCAAAGAGCGCCCCCTGCTGGCTGCATTCAGATCCTCATTTAACAATGTTCAAAGAAAAAAGTGCATAATATGTTTAACAGAATAAATCATGAAGCTTATAAACACAACTACGCTCTACAATGAAGTTAACTGCAAAAATTACTGTAAAAATCTTGTCTCCCAACGCACTAATAAAATAAACGAGTCACATTAAAGGAATTCCTGCTGTACTTATTTCGCTGAAATGTCCTATGGTGCCTTGAATGCAACCAGCACCAGCAGCACAGGACAACATGGCAGTTTTCCCTTCTGACCCCTGAATATTTCCCGTGAGTGTTCAGGTAACAGACACCATACGTATGAACATCTGTGCAGCCACATATGTAAGGCTGCAAACTTGCAGATGCTCCAGGCTCCATCCACACTGCAGGCTTTCTCGATTGCCACCGAATTTCTTCTCAAATGTGAAATTTGATTTTTAAATTACTTTTACATCAATTTTAGGTTGCATCCTAATGACAAAATAAAACTAGGCTACCCTGGGGACTGCTCATGTAATATAGAAGTGTTCAATTGACAATCATGCAGATTTTCATGAAATCAAACTCTGTTTTCTGATATTATTATTCATTTGCATTTTTTAACAATAGCCATTCAATGTATTCAGTTCAATATACATTCTGTTATCATCTGTCTATCTAGTAGTTTTCATCATTCGTAGTGGCGTCTGCCATTACCATGTGGGATTCAAATTGCCTATCTTGGCCTTAATGTTGGACGTTCTGATCAATCAGTTTGAAATGTTGTCAGGGAGCAACGAACGGTCAGGAGCAGCCACAGAGACCTGCAGACGACAGGGGACACACCTGCAACTCCTCAGCAAGATATCAGCTCCTTTAGCTGAGTCCTGCTGCTGAGAGGAAAACTGCTGAAATCAGCTGCAGGTTGTAATTATTGACTGACTTTATTCAAACAACCTGAGTTTGTTTGGCTGCACTGTAAACTCACCAGCTGCTCCTCTGTTGTTTTTCTTAACTCTCTGGCAGTTAGTACTCAATGAGTGTTTGCCGCCTCCATAAATTCTGGAAGCTGTAGTATTAAACCACATGTCCTGTTCACCAAATCAACCAAAAGTTTTATGTACTGTGTGTCTCCAAAATGACAAGTATGACTCATAGAGGCCTATCAGTCATGCTGAATACATGTCCTTTCAAGGCAAGGCTGATTTTTTTTGAATTATTAACATCCATGTTTGCTTGCCATCACTCTTCTTCTTCCTTTTTCTTTGTGCGTTGCTGCCGCCAACTACTGCTAGAATCAGTGGAAACGTTTGAAACTGCCTGCAGGACTGTGTTGTGGGATACAAAAGTAGTACTGATACATTGGACCATTAGACAGCATGTTATTAGTTTTCTCTTATGTCATTTTAACACTGTTTAGCAACCCTGATAAGAATTACGTGTGAAATGCTGTAAGACTCTGGCTACTTTTCACTTTAAACAGTGTTCAAGCACAAGTCTTGTATTGTTTGTAGAGTCCGACCAGCATGAAAGTAAACTCGTGGACCTGAGGCCTCCATGTAAAGTGATTTTAAACCTAAACAACCTGTCCGATCACCTGACTGCTCGTGTTTGTTGCCCCGTTGGCCAAATTTTGTGGTCGAGTTCTGAGGTCTTAACAGTTCCGCTGTCATCAAAACTGATGACTGGAGTTGCAAAAGAGAAAACACAACTTGAAATATATCGTAGTCCTTCATTCAGACGGATTCTAGATCACGTGGACAGTGTCGGCTGCAGTGTTAATGGAGCCTTAGTTGAAGAGAGAAGTGCTACATAGCACCCACAGTAACAGAGCCAACTGCTAACCTTTAGCATGAGAAAGAAAGAAAGAAAGAAAGAAGAAAAGCTTTTCACCTTCTTCACTTTCCAAGAGGTTTTCCAGAGAGGTTAAAGTGACAAAAAGTCAAACATGTTGGAGAAACACATCAATAAAGAGTATCCTGACATGATTTTTCATGTTACAGCCTTAGCCTTATATAGTTGTACTGTTTGCACAATATAGCAGTTCAATCAGTGTAATATTGTACATACGTGTTCATATGTACACCAGTGCACCTGCACTCAAAATCAACGCGTTTGCATTTTCAGTTGGGGACAACGGACATACTTGTGCAATTCCACAAACTGTGTTATGGAAAATTTAAATAAAAAGTATGTCAGTATGCATTCTCATTGATATACTGAATGCAGCTTTGAGGAGAGCCATAGATATGATCTGTGCCAAACACAGACAGATTCCGAGCACAGCCGGAGCCTCCTGGGCAGGCAGGTCCTGCAGGCCGTGGGAGCAGCATCACATCCAGCTGTGCTTGTATTTGCACATTTTATAATTCGTTGACAGATCAGCACACTGAGGCTCATATTCATACACCATCAGAAGATTTCAATCTAAAATTAGTTTGACAGCCATTCTTTATTCTTTCTTGTGGAAGCTTTCTGATAGCTCAGTTGCACAGTTCTGCTGGTTGTAGAGCTGTCCAACTGCCTTTGGAGGCTGTAACAACCACAAAATAAATTCTAGTCACCTTCATTTTGATGAAGTGGAGGCGAACCCCTCAGAGACAGACATCTCAAAACAAATTCAATCGACTAAATAACCACTTACTAATGTTTTCTGGGGCTTTTATCTATATTACATGGTCCTCCTCGGCAGAACAGGTCAGCAAAATCCATGCATCGTGTCACACAACCTCGGCTAGCATGTGATATGGAAAGCAGTTTGACCTGTGAGTGTGACAGCACAGAGCAGCTAGTGCTAAGTTAGATGGTATCCAGCTGTGCACAAACGTGAACGTCCACACATCGTGGACACGCCCAGAGGTCAAACAGTGACCAGTGCTCCCATCTGATCTGATCTGGAGCCACCTCTGTTCCTGTCTTCATGGAAGAAGAATTCAGTTCATCAGCGAGAGCACGAAGTGCCTCTGGCTCCATTTGTCCGTCAGTGTGCGTCCAGCCACCGCCAAGTGTTCTGGTGTCCTTGAGCAAGGCAGTAAACCCTCGGCTGCTGCTCACCATACTGTAAATCCATCAAACGTGTAACGTCTTTGCTGTCCCAGGAACGACTCACTGTGCAGTTATCATGAAGACTATTTTTGCTTCATTAGTATGAATGAAGAGTCTCTTCTTTTTTTTTTTGCTTAATAAGTTTGGCTTTCATCCTTGAAACAATAACAGCAAAGTCAAAAAATCAGTGTCAGTCTCTTTGAATATCCACCCGGAAGCTCTCGAGATGAGTCCAGGCTTTTTCAGCAGAGAAGCAAAGGAAGAGATGAGTGACGGCGAGGGACATTTCTCTGGTGTCTTTCCTTGTCTTTTTAGTGCAGTGGGAAACCTGTGGAGCTGCATTTCACCCAAAACAAAGTGCGTAAACTCATGAGTGTGCCTTTTAATTGTAAGATGTATGCTATGACTGATAAGTGATAAGTCATAAATATGAGATATTTCATGAAAGAAAGAGTCCAAAGAAAGTGATGACTATGCTCTTTCTCAAAAATCCAACCACCCTCCAGAATGATTTAGAAATATTCACTTGTATGAGTATTTATACATATGCAGTATGTACATAGGCGACTATGTTTGGAAGGAATAGCCTGACTGTTTAAAGCACAAGCGTTTCTCTCAGCGTCAGTCAACAAGCGATTCTGCTCCTCTGCTCTTTTCTAATCATACATAGAGCTGATCCATATAATACCCCATGAATTTATAACACAAAGCTTTTTATGTGTTCCTGGATAAGCTTGTATCTAATGATCCTCTGCAACACTGAAGTTTTAAAGAGCCATCGTTCTGTTCGATGATCTGCAGGGAGGGGCTTCGCTCCTGCACAGAACGTCCAGGAACAGCAGGACAGAAAAGCCAGTTTTGAAACCTTGTTGGCTTTGTCCACAGACAGGCCAGAATCACAATGCATCCAACATGAAGGACAGCCCATCAGTTAAATCAGCTATAGAAGCACATGCAGGGTTCAAGGCACAAGTAAAGAGAAAAAGCAAGAAAAAAATTCACCACAAACACAAAGCACTCGATCTTAAGGTTAGAGACAGAGAGCAAAGCATGCAAAAGAGTCCCCGAGACAGAGCTATGACAACCTCATGCATGTTTTGTAAAGGACAAAAGAGACTCACGTAAAATAAATGAGAGCCTCACACACACAAAAAGGCTTTTTGAATGGCAAAGGACTTCTACTGTTTAAGGCATGGACATATGTAGATAAGAGATGTGCTGTCAGGTGTGTTCGTGAATGCATCCCACGCTCTTGCACATGAAAAGATGAACAGGAATGCAAAGCTGACAATACAGAGAATCCTCACAGCCTTGCAGTCAGAGGTGCAATGGTCTATGGTTAAAAAAAAAAAAAAAAAAAAAAAAGACTGGAAACACAACAAACTTCTCCATCACCTGAACAGGGACCATCCCCACGACCACACCACAACTTAAACAAATTACAAGGCATGTCTGCAAAGTCCATTTTTTATGTTAATAAACTATAATTTTAATGAATGAAACCTCTTCCGTCATGATCAGAGTGCTCTTCAAACTGAAACTGGCAGCATTATCAATTGGTGTATTGTGATAATTATTGATATTGATCATTATGGAAAAAATGAGTGATCACATTTTTTGCCATAGCCCTGAGCCCTAACTCTAAGCACATAAATAAGTAATAAATAATAAAATAAGTGAGTAAAAGGAATGCAGTTATGCAGCTTTACAAAACTCTTTATAAATGTTAAGAACCGTGCATGTTGACTTGAAACAAAGTTTTATAAAGATTATACGAAATTCTAAAATGGAATAATGTTTTATGAATAATATACACTATAGCCTGGCTTTGTGAGCTTTAAGTAAAGTGACAGCACTGTATAAAGTCATTAGCATCGCCTAGTATTGTAAAACAACTAAATGGGCACTCAGGGAGCACTGATCGCCACCAAGGCCAGTACTCCACTCTTGTATGACATGCAAATCTGCTGATTGTGATGTATTGTGATTGTACAGTAGTGGATCATACACTTCTACAGGCTGTACATCATGCATATAAACTGCATATAAAAGTGACAAATCAAAATACTTGTGCTACATTTTGAATAGAGCCCCTGGAAACACAGCACATATGTGAAACCAGTGTCTGTCACCCATTATGACAGTGAACTTGAAAACTGTTTAAACTGTGTGTGTAATTACTTGCATGATATGTGTGTGTTTACGTTTCCATAGCCACATCTTATTGTGGCAAGCTCCCATTAAAACCGCTGCTCCATAACACCATGTGTCGGCTATCCTAGAAGACTACTGGTACCTGTGATTGTGGATTGTGAGATGCGGTCATCACATTTGTACAGTCGGTTATGTTTTGACACTACTGGACTTTATTCCACCAGGGCCAAGTGCTCATAATTTATCCCATCATTTTAACAACAGTAAAAAATGATTTGTGATTTGTGTGATTTTTGTTCTGCCCTGTGATTTAGATTTGCTCCAAAACTGAATGGGTACATCTTTGGCCCATACTACACCGTTCTACCAAGTTTCATGAGAATTAGGCCAGTAGTTTCCTGTAATCCTGCTGACGGACAAACACACATCGACCTGAACTCTGGTCTGGAACTGTGAATGTTCAGGCGATAGCAGAGGATGTCTCCAGTGAGTTTAATCAGGATTGCTCAAAGCCACCTCGAGCAATGAGGCCAGCGCAGTCACTTTCAAAATGTAATACATGACATTGCTAGTTACTTTATATAATAAGTTACTTTGCAATATTACTGTGTGTAATGTGTTATTTATTACGCTACTTTTGCCTTACTTTCACCAACATAACCACAGAAGAACCACTAGCTTAATATTTGCCTGTATATTATAGTTTGTGATAATAAAACTATTCGCTATTATAGCTCTTATAGCCTTGGCACAACCTGGTCTCCATGGCGATGTTAGATGTTTGGAAAATAAAGACTTGACATAGCTTTAATAATCCTTGTGGGGTAGTTTGGTTTTCTTTCCTTGCAGCCAGCTCTGAAATCCTCGTAATTGTGTTATTGTGTGTAGTATAATGCAATTGCTAATAACTTACACAACACTGTCACTTTGTGTAAAGCTGATAAGGTCACACTATAGCATATTATATTTACTTTACAACGTTATGGTAGTTTATAATGAGCTGTGTAACCCGGGACTCAGATTCCTCTTTCAAATACTGTTGGAAAATGTTAAATGGTACATGGACTGTATTCATATAATGCTTTTCTTTTCACCACTCAAAGTGCTTTTACAACACAAGTCTGCATTCACCCTTTCACACACACATTCATACTTCGTGGCTAGGCCACCTGCTCATTACGAGCTTTTAAACATTCACACACACTCACACACTTGTCACACTGGCATGGGGGTATAAAGCTTTATGAATGCATTATGTCCACTGCTTTATAATACTTTATATTATACATTAAAAAAGTGTCTTCCCTTGAAGTTTAAATATATTCAACTGAAAAACAAAAAATAAATGTAATATGTAGAGCGGCATTATGGGCTTCACTATTTATTTAGAGCTATCTGGATGATTTGTCTGAACTTCTCAGGCTCATTCAGTATTAACTGTGCTTGGTGACCAGCATCACACTGTTAGCTCTGAGCATGCTAATGTCGATCATCTTGTTTTCATAATTGTTGAAAGCAGACGGAGCCGATGCATTGCTTGAGAACTTTAACGTGGACGACTGTGAGGCCAGGCGAGACAGCTGTTGTGCTGTGTCAGAGCCCAAGCTAAAATATTTCATCTGAGGCATCGAGCCACTAGGCGTCAGAAATCCTGCATATGCACAGTTACATCACTTTGTGGATGCGAATGAGGACGCTCATGGCATGACAGAATGAGAGAAGCCAAGTTTACTGCACATTCATGATGGGGAGGGCCAGAGCGGCGCCTTTAAAGCCACCTACCATCCACAGATAGAGGTGACTTCATCAACAGTCGCTCTGAGAAGGGATGAACTGCAGCACTACAGTTTGAGATGGCCAACTAACAGATTTCCTCCACAGCCCAACACATGAGTGGCCAAGGAACCCTGAAGGCTGTGAAAAAATGACATCAGACGATGAGGACATGGGACATGCAGGAAGGAACCACGTGCTTTCTAAAGTGCATCAAAAGTATTAGATACCCAATCAAAATGGGTCATCTGTGTGGGTGACAGGAAAGCAATGGACCATTTAAGCAAGAAGCTCGGTAAAGAGATATAGAGCAGCCTTTACTTTCTTAGCCACCCACATCGCACATATCCAAGTTACTTCTTCAATGGATACCACTTTGTGCCAATTCATTGCCAGGAGAGGACAAGTGATGGAGATCCACTCAGACAACGGACAAAAACGGCGGGACGGAACAAGACTCGAGAACAGCCATTGATCAAATGAATCATGCAATGATTCCAGGTGCTAATACTAAATCACATTGAGGTGAGATAGATGGTAAATTACAAGTATCCTGCACTTACTATTGAAACTACTACCCCCACTTAAATTAGAATTTATGACAGAAGAGATAAGGTCATAAATCTCACAATTACAAGATACAAAATCCTAATTATGAGGAGAGTAATTAAAATTATGAGACATTTGAATATGCAAAATATGAAATATTAACTCATAGTGAAAATAATGATCGGAAAAATTTCATCACAAAATCAAAAGATTTTTGCTGAAGTGGCGGAAAAAGGCTTCCATAGACTCTGCTATTGTAAAAGAAACGTTGTGGTTTAGCCAAGGCACTTTCACTCCCACAGCAGGTGACGGCAGTAGGTGCGTGTTTGTTGTCATATTCTTTTCCTTGGGAGCATTTCACACTCTTGAGTTTACACGTGGTTTGTTTTGGTCCTTTGAATAGATGCTTTAAACTATCCTTTTAGCATGAATTGGTCTGCAGCCTGGGCCATATATTTGGAAACTGTTAAACTACATAGTGTTCAGTTTGTGATCACACCAAAAAAATGTTGGGTCGTG
The DNA here is from genome assembly GCF_017976325.1 of Chelmon rostratus. NCBI lineage: Eukaryota > Metazoa > Chordata > Actinopteri > Chaetodontiformes > Chaetodontidae > Chelmon > Chelmon rostratus. Next base: position 22,402,790 of record NC_055674.1, read on the forward strand.
AAAACACTGCATGTGTTGCATGTTTCCAGCATGTCTTGTATCTCCAGGGCTGCTGTCAGATCAGCATCGTGTGTGATGTTATCAAGGGAGCTTCAGCAGTATCCAAGAGATGCAGCTCTGTTGTCTTTCCTACATCTGCGATGTCTTTCTCACCCAGGTCTATGTACAAAAGAAGGATTCGGTTGTGAAAAAAAGATAAACCATCAGAATTGGTGATATGGAGTTTAGATCAACAAGCTGGAAATGAAAATAACGAACACTTGAGCCTGGAGGCTAGGAAAAGACAAACTTGTTCTGGAACTGGAAGGTTGCTGGTCAGGTCCATCTCAGGTGAAAATGGGTGGAACGTATTTGGTGGAGGGAAAAAAAAAAAAGTCAGATCTTGCTGTTCTCCAAGTGGGAGTCGATGTGTTTGATCAGGGCATCGTCAGGGTAACCAGTTGGGAAGGTCAGCTGACACAGAGGACAGCTACGAACAGCACTCTCTTCCGACTCCATCCAAAGCTACAGACAGAGGAAGACATGTGTCAAACTACTGAACCTCAAATTACAGCAAGAGCACAGAATCTAACGTTAGTTTTCACCAAAGCCAAAGTGATGGATGTCAATTTGTTGTTTGTTGATTTTTTATAAAGCTGCATTGTAAAACATGTTAGCGCTAACAACATTATGAGGTGATAATATGTCAGTGTCTCTTGTACAGACTGGTCTGGCCCGATTGACCAAAAAGTTCCATTCAGCAGCTTTAAACGAGGTTTTTATGATCAGATATGGTGAGTGCCACAATTAGTTCAATCTAAACAAATTAACATTTTTGTTTGTACACTTTTTTTTCTAATTTTCAGTCACGCAAAAAATGTTTTTGCCCATTCACCCTCAAAGGCCAAAGGGAATCTCTTTTCAAGATCTGGTCAAAATGGACAGAATATGTAAAACCCGTAATCTCTGTGAATTTAATTTGATTGTCATGTGAAAGGTTGTCATGCCATACATTCCTGTTTTGGTTTGTGTTAACATACACACTTTAATGTGTTTTTGCCTGCCTCAGAAAGTTCTGATGATTGCATATTATGCACCCTCCTCTGCTTACAGTGCAATGTTTGGTGGCCTGGTATGAATGGTCGGTTTTGTGGGTTATAAATGTTTCTTTTCCCCCGTGTGTTCTGCTTTGGCTGCTGAGCTGAGCTAGTTTACCCACATGAACTGCTGGGAATCTGTTGGTTGCTTGATGTGATCGTCACCGTTGCTTTCTACTCACGTTAATGGATGGCCATGACTGAGCATGCTCAGTGTTCATGTAGGGAGGCAGATGGCAGGAGAGGGTAGCGGGACCCTCAGGGGCCGAGAAAGAGGGATGGTGGGGCTGTTTCCTAGGAGACGGGAATGAGGGGTGTAGGGGCTGTTCCCTAGGAGACGACGAGCCGATCCCAATTGCGCCAAGTGTCTGAGGCGGGCTGGCAGCGGGGGGTAAATATGTACATACATCCTGGGAATTTACACGACACACGCACCTTCAGAATATATAAACCGTGTTTCAAAGCCATGAGAAAAGCCAAACACATCATTATCAGCATCACCTCTTCATCATCAGAGGACTGTGGTGGTGTCACCAGCGGGGTGGGCTCCGGCGGGTCGTCAAGGCGACAGAAGTGATGTACCTGGATGAGAAGCGGGGCAGGGGAAGCATGATGATTACTACGTAGCATACAGTTTCTTTCTAATACAAACCTTCCATAAACATTTCTACCTTTTAGTGAGTCAGACATGCAGGATGTGATGGTGGTGTATTTAATTACAAGCAACTAGAGTTGTTTTTAGAATTTTGTGAGGTAATTAAGTAAGTGTGGAGTATTTGTGGTAAAGTATCAATAGTGCTGTTAACATGTGTATGTGGGAATCTGCAGCTAAAACGAATTACAGACAGGAAGTCAAAGCATCAACCATCATAGACTTCCACTGAAAAAACCCAAACACTGTTTCCGCTCAGCCTCACCTGGCGCGGCTGTTCTGTGAACTGTTACCATGTTTTTTCTTCGGTGTTATGAAGCAGCGCTATGGCCAGCCATTCACACCCATCCAGAATGACTTGTTGAATTTGAAATTCAAGTGGCAATTATTGATTGCTGGTTGCAGTGTGTGGTCGAAACGCAGTGTGTTTCTGCATGTAGGTTTGCGTTACTCTCCCTGCTTAGTTGCCTCAGCTGTGTTAGCCGGAGACATTTCTAACATGTGCACACACATTTTTTGAGGCTGCTCAAAAGTTTTCATATTTCAGGTTTCAAGCATACTGTCATTCAGCTTTATACATCAGTTGTAGAAAGTGGGCTAACTTAATCGATTAGCATTTGCTTTAGTAACCTAACTACTGCTGAAAAATGGATTAGGTGCAGCACACCATCATCGACTCTGGATCAGTGGTGCATCATGCTTCACTATCTGGCAGACTGATGGATGAATTTGTGTTTTGGCATCAATTGTAAAATTTAGAGAAATAATAATCCCTCACTTATGATGTTCAGCACTCACATGTGGTTGTACTCTTGTGTACTAGTGTACCTCAGTAATTTTTTGTTGCTTATTCTGAATTTGATGCTGTCGCATGCTTAAAACACGTTGTGACTGGAGCAACTAAAGACTGGGAAAGATGTGGAACGCTCTAAAAACACCTGTTTGGATCATTCCACAGGTAAACAGGTTGATTGGTAACAGGTGATAGTATCATGAATGGGTATGAAAGGAGCGTCCTGGAAAGAGCTCAGGAACACTGTTGTCGTCTGTTCATTTGTGTATTAATGTTACGCAGCGTCCAAACTTATTGGGAATCACGTTTGTAATAATAATAATAATAACAACAACAACAACTTTAATTATTTTGTATTTTTATTTTTTTATTTATTTATATTTTTATTTAGCATTATCCAGTCCTAACTTGCTGATGTTTAGCAGGTAATGTTAACCATGTTCACAGTCTTAGTTAGCATGCTAACATTTGCAAATTATTATTGAACACAAAGTCCATTTCTAATGAGATTTTCTCACCAGATTTATATAATGAAGGTATTTGCTTTATCTGTGAATGCTAGTATGAATCACTGACTTAAGTCTGAAATCGTATCATTTAATTCAGTCATTTTATATAAGACTGTTACCAATGAGGCAAGTCTCTGACTTAATAAAAACAAGTAAAGCTCTCTCTCTCACCTCAGCAGCCAGAGGGAAGCCTAGGTCCAGAGCACAGTGATGAGGACTGCTGCTCAGACTGCTGCCCCCACCTCTCTCCCCTCCCCCTCCCCCTCCTCTCTCCCCTCCAGCTCCGTGAGCCGAGGCTGGTCTGACCAGGCCCACCAAGGAGGTCCGGAGCTGAGGTGCGTTGTGGCCGTAGCCCTGCATCTCCCCCAGGAGAGACCTGGGCTTGGGTAGGGTGGACACTGGATCCCTCATCAGGCGAGCCGGGTGTCTCTGGATGGCTGACGGGTCAGACACCTGGGAAGAGGGGAGATGGATAGATTGAAGGACATGTCTATGCAGTAAATATGTAGTTTCACTGCAAAATAGCACAAAATGTTCAATAAAAAAAGTTTCCGACGAACTTAAACCGACAATCCAGCCTCACCTCCGAGTAACTACGCCGACCCTGAAACTTTGCCCGCAGGCGGCTGCTGGTTGGCTGATGGGAGTAGGAGGCGGGGCCCTCACTTGGGGACAGAGGAGGAGAGGTGGTGGGGAGGAGCCTGTCAGGGGACAGTGAAGGACGTTGGGGGGAGGTGGGCGAGAGACGCTGAGGAGGAGGGGGAGGACGAGAGACTGGTGGAAGAGAAAGAGAGCAATGAGAAAGAGATTTCTGGCTGAAGTACATTTTCAGCTGCTACGCTGACTCTGATACACTGATTGTGTGCCAGCTTCACTGTGTGCATGTTCAGGTCTGCCAAGTGATAAGTGCAGCTGGATTCAGGCTATATTAACTGATACCAAATTAATTAACTAGATTGTTTAAACTGCAGGATCATGAATCCACACTGATTTGACTGATTTATCTGAGCACTGTTTCTGTGATTAAGGTTGTAGATGGAGCTGTTATGATTACAGAGGCTGTGAGACCTCAGTTTTTCGTTTGTGTACGCTAATTACAGCTGTAACTTTCATTCCACGTGGGAAAGAAATAGTTGAACTGAAGCCGTTTGCCTTGTGATCCAGCAGAGGGCGCTCTTAAAATTCACAGATGGCCCAGTTGACCTATCAGGAAACTAAGCTAACACATAAAAATGGTGAACATGATTATGCACAAAGATGCACTAAATAGGTTGCATTCAAATTACGTTAGTGTTAAATTCGTTCAAACTTTTTTTTTTTAAAAACACAAACTACATCCATGGGGTGTCAGGTGCAGTGAATGGACATGGCTGCAGTGGCTGAGCATCGTGGTGAAGCTCATCACAACCAGAAATAGTGATACAGATAATAATACAAATTTCTTCCATTTGTTTATCACGTCACATCTTCTTACTTTTAAGGAAATGATATATGAAATAAAAATCATACACACACACACACACACACACACACACACACACACACACACAAATGGTCACCATATCTAGGGACAGTCTAACAACTTGACTACTCTCTGCTTTAAAATATCTAATAGCCATGAATATCCATCTAAAATCCAAACATATGTAGTCCTGAAACCAAGAAGCCCCTCAGGTGACCTACCAGGCTCCTGTGACACGTGTCGCAGAAGGTCACTCTGTTTCACGGCCAGACTGCGAACTCGGCCCAGCTCCTCTGTCAGCTCAGTGTAGGCTAACGCCAGGTTCACCCTGCGACACGAACACATTGACTAAATAAATGCACGCAGACTGACACGTGTGGCAGTGTGGTGTCAAAATGTTTGAAATGAGACTCACTGTTCGTCCCCGGCTTTCTTTATCCACTCGACATCACAGTGCTCACAGTGTGGGGACAAGTCCTGTGACTGACAGAGAGACAGACAGAGCTGTGGTGAGGGCCGTAGCACTTAACAACCTGTCTAACACATGTTTATATATGCAGGGAGTAATTTCAGTGGTGAGTTAATAATCAACAAAAACAGTGATTGTCAAACAGAATGACATAAAACCTGTGAGAGAATGACACATTAATGAATAGATTGGTGATTAAGTGCCCATAATATTAATTACCATTAAATACAGAATGCATTTGCAAGTACTCCTGGAGCACTTTTTTTTTTTTTTTTAATTTTAGTCCTGTTGTTGCCAAAAATTGCCATAAAATGTGAGAAAATGGCCAAAGGCTGGAGGTGTGCAGTCAAGATAATGGCTCAGGCCCACCTGTCTCTGTGCTTCCTGTAGCTGGGCCACCTCCTGCTGCAGCCTCTGAAGCTCTGCCCTCAGCTCCTTCTCCCTCTGGCAGGCTCCCTCGGCCTGGTGCCGCGCCCCCTCCAGTTCAGCCTCCAGTCGCTGCAGCTTCAGGTCTGACAGGGCGTCCAGACTGCGCGAGCTCTGTAGCGTTGGCCCACGGCCCTCTGCCAGCACCAGACCCACAACAGTTTCAGTCTGTTTCAAGTTTACGCCTTAGTTTCTCTTACAAGTCTACTATAATGATATGAATGGAAGAATAAACCTCGGCTCCTACATCCTTACTCTTTTGTGGATTTTAGTCATGTTGAGCTGAATTCTTACTTGGTTGAATATTTTCTACGTCTTGCTATGTTTCAACAGTTGACAGAAATGTTGTAGTAGCTGTAGTCGTTGTAGGAGACATACTGTGTTTAAAGAGTTTGGATGGTGCTTTTTTATCTTTGTACCCCCTCCACAACCAGAAATATAAGAGCCAAATGGTGAGAATGGACAGAACAGCATGTTTGTCAGTTCTAATGTGGGCTGCATGTATTAGTGCACAGTGAGCAGATGCCCTGGTTTGTCCAGGATTGTCCTGGTTTCAAGCCGAGTGCCCCGATTCCCAACAAATATCTGTAAAACACTGAAATGTCTCAGTTTTCAACATTCACTGCAGAATTGGCCCAATATTCACCACAAATAAAGTAATAACCATCTCCTCTCCTCCTCAAATACTGGCCAGTTACTTTCCTCTGTCGCTGGGGTTGACGGTGTGCTCGGTAGGTGTGCTAAGCGCTGAAATAATTGCCCCCATCCCAATGAAAGCCCCTTTGGTGTGTGCATGAATGCGTGGCACAATGACAGGTCCCGGTCTGGGGATTTACGGTCACCCCACACTGGCATGTTCAGCTACGTAGCTTGCACTCGTAACCTCACCCAGTGTTGTCCATGGCCAGCAGCACATCATACCATTTGATCTGGGGAAGTTTATACTCCTTTAACTTTAAAAGTGAAACATGTTATTTGAAAATACAACCAATTATGTGGTGATCCAAGACTTTTGGAAGCAAGTACACTAAGGCATTACCGAGGTTTCTGAGGACAAATTGGATTTTCAAACCAAGCCAGGATCGGGTTTTAACCAGCATCATGGTGTTGCATCATGTTTTCATGACAGCAGGGAGCTCGTCCTTTAAAGACTCGTCTTCTGAAATCAGTGAAGTAGCCTCTTTTGAGCAAAACTCTGAAGTATTGACAAGTGAGACAAATATATTAAACAATTGGAAAAATATATTGTATATCTCAGTTCAGGTAACAAGGATTGATCTTGTTTTTTTGGCATTTTTCTTTTTTTTTTTATGTTTATGTATATTTATACACACACATATACACACTTAATTGATTTGATTTTATTTGTTTTTTGTAGTTTCTTGATATTTGCCATGTTTTTTCTGTACTGCTAAAAATTGTAATAAACGATAAATCCTAAAAAATAAAATGGCTCTAATGAAAGCTGACTTCTTTCCTGCTTGTCCAAGTATCACATTAGCAAAGCGGCTAAACAGCATAAAGTTATAATGAAATAAGAGTCTGATCTCACATTTATTCTACTACTTACAGTAGAACTGACTAACTCTACACTGAATTATAGAAGCTCTTTCTTTATTTCAGTGTTTTCTACGCAGATCAACTGGTGAGGATGCTGACTGTATATGTGTTGTGCAAGAAAGGAAAGCTTGGCACGTGTAGCAACAGTAAATGAAGGGGGAGGGAGCGAGTGCTTGTTGTATATGTTGTATTTTTAACTCATAGCTGAAACTGAGTCATGTGGTGAGAACAGTGAGTGGTGCTGCCTTCTGCTAGTAGTACTTCTACCAGCGTATCTCTTCGCACCGCCGTGATGCAGAAAGGACCCACCTCTGGGCACGTCCAGGCTCGTGTGCAGCTGAGACGGATGTTTGTCTTTGCTGCGGAGTTGAGCGCTGAGCTTCTGCAGGGATGTTTCTCTCTGTCTGAGAGCCGACTCCAAACTGTGGATCCGCTCCACGTGCTGCTCTGCCAGAGTTGTCTGACACACACACACACACACACACACACACACACACACACACACACACACACACACACACACACACACACACACACACACACACACACACACACACACACACACACACACAAACAGACAAACACACTTGTGAAATGGAAACCCACATTGCTGCTTAACAGTTGCTGAAACGCTGGTGTGTGTGAGTGTGTGTGTGCGCGTGTGTTTACCATCTTATCTAGGTCTCTCTGGACATTGCTTTTCTCCAGGTGAATCTTCTCATAAGCCTGAATGACCTCCTCCAGCCTCTCCTCTCTCTCCTTGCTCTTCTGCAGCTGAAACAGAGAGAGAGTGAATCTCAGGGATTTTGCTTTCATGGATTGAGAACTTGGATCTTGTATTTGTTTTTGTTCTATTCATCATAGGAGAACACAGTTCTCACTGAGATAATAACTGAAATCTGTAAAAGCTCTATCATTACAGCCTGCATTTAAATTTTCATTTACCAAATAAATGCGTCTCCTTGTGGAGGTTTTCATCTTATAACAAATCTTTATCAATGATTTTCTAAATGACCTGACTTCACTGAACCACAGGTGTCACCTTTCACTGTGGTGACTGTCAGGTCAGCTGTGTCACAATACAACACTTCCTTTTACAAGTACATTAAAAGACAGCAAAAGACACATCATAAAATGAAACAGCGTCAGAACTAATAATCTGCAGAGCTCTTAGCCTCATGGACAGCGTCTGTATGGGCTACTTGACAGCTTGGACCAGCAACAGACTGAATGTACTGTGGAACTGAAGACAGTTAGATTCAGCACGGACGTCGTGCCCTTATGAACAGTCATGCATTGACGTTCCTTTGAACAACGATGTGACCTCGTAGCTGAGAAATTTACAAAAGTTAACTATTTAGTCAGTGACTGCAAATATTTGAATTAAACTAAACGAAATTCAGTTGGAAACCACAAAGAGATCAGCTGTTGTTCTCTCCAACAGCTGATCTCTGTGGGATTTTCAGTGTTCACTTCAGCTGCCGTTATCACAGGAACACAGTCTGGAGAGGCTAATTCCACTGACTGCATACTGATTTTATTCATTTTTGCATGCATTCACACCTTTTCGACATTTGGCTCAAATGCATCTCAAACCTCCTGCAATTGCTTTTTGATCAGTCTCTAATGTTTCTTGGATGCATTTGTACTTTTTTGATATTCCATGGCTATCTCGCCCACACTGGAGACAGGAGGTGGAGTGTGAATGGGGTCGTGAACTCTTCATAATAGTAGTAGTAGAACTTGTTTGGGAGAAAGAAAGCAAACTGTATTACAGTTTACAGAGCCACTGCCTCACTTAAACACTCGCACACACAGTTTTCCTGTGCAGTGAGAGATCATAAGATTAGATAAGACTTTATTGATCCCCAACCAGGGAAATTTGTCATTCATCATTAGCAGCCCTACAGTTATGATCCTATTGGTTTGACAATAATGTGGCTAAACTGTCGGCTTGATGTCGTGATCTGGCTGCTCGGGAATGCTGCTTGTACACCGAACAACCGTGATAACATTACAGAGTACCTCCTGAGTGAGAGAGTTGATCCTCTGTTGTAGGTTGGTGGTCTCTGATTGGATTACACTGGCATCCTTGATGATGGGCTCACAGGAACAGCACATTATTCTCTCCTCTCCAAATTCACTGATCATAGGAAACTGGAAAGAGCGGACAGGAGAGGAGATTGACTCTTCAGAAAATAACACATTCACGCCTTAACTAAGTGTCTATTCTATTCTGTTCTATTCTGCGTGGGCACATTTGTGTGTACTGTGTGTGTGTGTGCTGCTCTCCACCTTGACCTCGTAGTGTTTGAGCTTCCTCTTGATGCTGCTGTTCTCCCTCTCCAGACTTGCAAGCCGGGTCTTTATGTCATGATAGGCGGCGGCCAGGGCCAATCCTGACGCCGGGTACATGTCCTCTGGCAGCCGATTGGCCGACCAGCTGATCCCAGAAACGCCCACGTCATCCCTCAGCCCCTCTCCTCCTCCCAGCAGCCCCAGCTCTCCTCTGCGGAATAGATCCATCGTCAGTTAGCTGTAGGAGAGGCAAGGGAGATTTGCAGTGAGTTTCTGGGAGATGCAGTGCAGAGAACAGACTGGGCTTTGGGCAGACACACAGGAAGGCTAGCCATGTCAGCTCAGTAAGTCGCTTTGCACTCTCCACCTCACACAGCAGGGGCACTAATGGCAATAAATCTGCCAAACCCCATGTCCTGGCAGAGGTGACAGTCAGAGTGTGTGTGTTTTCAAACTTCAGCCAGGAGCCCACTGAGCCTGCCAGCCAATGGTTCAGTGTTTTCCATCTGCTGCTGGAAAACACATCCTCTCTTCCCTGTCCCCTGCCTCTCACTGGCGGTTTCCATCGTTACTGCTCAAAAACTGATCTGAAAAAAGAGGAGGAGGAATCTCATTTTAAAACTACACCTGCAAACGATGCCATCGATTAGGATTAATGATTCTACGCTTTGTGGCCTGGAGATTTCAGGTTTACACATCACACTTGCATAAGATGCATACTGGACCACGATTGGCTTCCAACCTGTGATGTGACAAAATCCTGCTGGTACAAACCATCTTTAAAATAAGTCTTGTGGTTGGTGCAGAGACACTTTCCCTCTTGAGCAGATGAATGTGAAAAACTCTAACATCACAGTGAAGGAACAATAAGCAAAACAAATGTTTGACTGGAGGGAGACTTTCTTGCCTAAGCCATACAGATTTGGCCACCACAGTCACTACAGCTCAGTGATACCGGTGCGTGGGTGTTATGGCCCGACCTCAGTGTAGCATCCCCGGTTGAATGATGGTCCCTTTGAGCCTTACAATTTTCCAATAATATTTAACTACAATTCAAATGCATTTTACTTTAATTTAAAGCTGAAATCTGAAAATGAATTAACCGTGCTATTTAAGTAAAATCATGAAATGACACTTTTTTAACCTGTTCTTCACAATTACTGACAATCTCCAATAGTTTACTATGATGTAAGCAAGCATATATAACCAAATTCAACCAAAGAATAGCAATGACAACAAATCTCAATGTATCATGGCTAATATAGCAATTTAGCTAGCCTACACATAAGAGCCTACTCAATATAAACTCTGAACAACTTCTCAGAAAAGGCATTATAACGTGACTCAAAGTTGCACACAAATGACACAGACACAGACAAACCTTGTGCCCTTTTCAACCAGGTGCTAAGTAAACAAAAGCGTGATGTTTTCACTCATTTAGAAGAAGCACTTGTACATGTTTACCGTCATATACGTCTTTTCTACTTCCTACCGCATTCCGCCTTCAAAATAAAAGCACCAATTTTTAGAAAAAAAAGAAAAAAAGAAAAGGCATTATAACGTGACTCAAAGTTGCACACAAATGACACAGACACAGACGAACCTTGTGCCCTTTTCAACCAGGTGCTAAGTAAACAAAAGCGTGATGCTTTCACTCATTTGGAAGAAGCACTTGTAAATGTTTACCGTCATATACGTCTTTTCTACTTCCTACCGCATTCTGCCTTCAAAATAAAAGCACCAATTTTTAGAACTTGAAATGAGACAAATCAACAAAGATCACAAGAAAACACTAATAAATTGAACAAACGTCACCATTTAGGTCATTTACACTCAGTGTAGCATGAAACTGAGACTCCCTCCTTCCCAGCTCCCCAGGACCAGCAACCAGAGATTTCAGCGCTCACAGTGTTTTTTGACTTCGTGGTGGGTTGTAGCACAATAGCAAAGAAAATATTTCAAAAGACTAAATCAGCCCAACCTATAATTACTTATCCCAAACAAAAGGTAAACAAAAATCCATATCTCTCACTCATAAAAAACAGGAGAAAAGAGATTGATAAAAGGCATGTATAGTCCACGGATGATTGTTTCTGCATGAGTTGGCCCACCTCCTTTGCTTTTGCAGAGAGATGTGGACACACGTTCAGCAAATATTGTTCGTTTTTTTTTCTTGTTTTTAACTGCATGGCCATTATATAAGCAGCAGAGAAGGAGGGATTCTGCTTGGCTGCAGTGAGAGCAAGGGCAGTGACAGAGATTGATGACAATCACATAGCCAATCAGAGTGGCTCACCTGCAGCCCATTAGACACAGAGCCGCAGCTGGGTTACCAGAGAGAGAGGGACATCCAGGAAATGGCCACTCAGTGAAGAAAGGAGGAGGAGAAAGCTGAATTGTAGTAGCTGAAGGAACAGCCACGTTTCTGTAAATTTAGGCCACAAACAATGAAGATTTTTCCCACATGCAGTTAGGATTCCACACAAACCTGTCTAAACAAGATGCCAGTAATCCCATGGTGAACATGGTGAAGACACAGATATGGTGTCCCAGACCGAGGTCTGTCTATGTAAGATTCAGACTACATGTAGCCTCATGTAGAACAGTGTTCAGATGATGAGCCGCAGGAGATCTGAGCAGCAGGTCTGTGAGAGCAGGATGGAGCGTGAAGCTCTGAGGTGCATTAACATTTCATACATGAACATCTTACACAAGGTTCAGAGCAGCCACGCCTCTTCGTTTACAGCCACACACATACGCAGGCACACGTCCCTGTGCTGCAGCATGCAGTGTTTAACAGTAGTGTAATGAAGGCAGTGTTGTTCTCGGTTAAGACCGTCTTTGGCAGAAGAATGAGAGCCTAAAAATGACATCTCTGTTTTTCCCTGACACCTCTTGTGGCTGTGTAAATAATGACCGCTGCTGTCTAAAGTCATGTGACATTGTTGAAACCACAAAAAGCTGTGTTCAGACTGAATACAAAGTGATCCTGAGAGTCAGTGCAATCGTATATAATGTAGAGATGTGTGTTGGCACAAGACTCCACTGAACATACGGAGACAAAAGGAAGAGGAGAAGGGTCTGAGGGGATATTTCAGAAAAAAGTGGAGTTCTGAGTTCTGAGATCTGACGAAGGCTGAGCTCTCATGCCAACATAGCACAAGCCCGACACTGCACGCGGATGGTGGGTACGCTGCTAACAAGCTGACTGTCAGCAGGATACACTGGTGAATAAACTGCAAAAACGGCCCCATGATCAAATCATTCATTCACATGAATAACATGAGATGAAGAATGACTTCTTTTTCTTCATGCAAATAGAGAGAAATTCATCTGGGAGCTCTGTAGAGATTTGCTAAAAAAAAAAAAAAATGGCCAGAAGAAGGTGATGCAGGACAGGTTTTCAGCCTGACTGGTGACAGATGACAGCTGACAGTGACGGATGATGACAGCTCGAGCATTATCCTCCAGAAATGGCAGCGACGCCCCATCCCAACCACCCTGTCACTTTTTTCAGACGTCACACCTCTAGTTTGTAATTTATGTCATATTTTAGGTGTAAAAATTTGAAAAGCTCCTGCAGAGCTGCAGAAGATGCAGCTGTTGTCACAGTTTCACAGCAGCACCGCTCGTGACGACTGAGACGAAGCTCATGTGTAAAATCGCTGGAGTGTCGCTGTAATTAGAGAAACAATCTAATCATTTGTTCGAGAGCACAAACAAATAGCAACACAAATGACTTTTTCTCCACTGACACCTGGAGGATTCCAGACAAACTGAGCCAAAAATGTAGGAAATGCACAAGTTTTGTCCCACAGTTCAAGATGATGAGCCAAAACTTAAATGTGTTTGACACAGGCCACGTGGTGGTGCTCACTCCAGCTCACTTACCAAACTTTTCTAACATCAAGAAATCCTGCTAACAGAGGGACAGAGTCACAACAACAACATGGTAGCATTGCTAAAACTGTGAATTACTAATAACTAATTTCTCTGTAGCTTGCATCTACCTTTGTGGATGATTCTGTGGTGACAGAAACATTTGGCATCAGTTTTAACACTGCTCTGTTTGGCCCTTAAAACACACCAGTGTTTGCTTGTTGTCTTATGAAGTGTATTTGCTTTAATTACCCACCAAAATGGGTATACAGTGTCATCGGGCTCAGATATACGTTTCTGCTATAAATGAGCAGGATCAGTAGGAAAACATGGCCGTCCCCAACCCACTAAGTATGTAAGGGCCGAAGCTCAGCAGGAAAACTCGTTAACCATTTGTCCAATCATCACAAATCTTGGCACATATCTTCAGGCGCTGATTGGGAAGAGGCCAACTGAAGCATTTTGAGCCCAACCAACAAGGGGTGGCATAAATGCCGAAAATGCGTACCAAAACCAACCAGACAGAATTTCACAGAGTTGGGTGCGCGCATTAACCAAAATCTGAAGTGCCTGTCGCATATTTGCTCCTAACTCAAGAAGCCTTTGAGCGATCCAGATTACACTCACTGGAGACATCCAGCTGTCTCCTGGGCTTTCACCCTCAGTCTTGCATATATCCAACAAAGGGAGGGACAAATGGTGGAAATGATTGAAGTGCTGCAGGTTTTGTGATGATGAACCAGCGCGTGCCTGGTCTCACTCCTTGTCTAAACAGAATTAAAATAGCTGAAGTGACTTTTGCTGCTATCTTATGTTGCGTGCCAAAGTGACTGAACTGCAGATCGCTGGTTGCAGCTTTATTTTTGCTATTTCTTCACTGGCTTTCTTAATGTTGATAAAAGATAAACAAAGACATAAACATATAAATAATTAAAAAAAATAAAAAATATGGGAAGTGAAATGAAAAAAACTGATGGTTGCATTATCAATATTGGTAAGTGGTCAACGTGGATGGCATAACCGCACACACACACGTGTTTCGTGTTTGACTGCAGGGGGTTGTGGGTAACGCGGACTGTTAGCCCATTAATAAATGAAACAACCATGTGATGAGGACATATGGCCCTGCTCTGATCTGCCCTTGGCTGGTACTGTGTGTGTGTTTGTGTATGCTCCTGCAGGAAAAGCCAATAGAGCTGAGTGAACTGCGTTGGAAACTGAGAGGGAGATGTTGAGGAAGAGCTGGATAGACAACAGGCACAAGCAGTGTGTGGGCTGAATGTGTGTGTGTGAGAGAGACAGAGTCTGTGGGATGTAAAGAGTGGGAGTTATCTGCAGAGAGATGCTTTGACCTCTCTGCCTCTGCAGCTGCCTTTAGGCTCACCCACCCCCGACACACACACGCACGCACACACACATTTGAACTAATTATTTAGGTACACATATGAGTGAACAGTACAAGGACAAGCAGTTCTCAGGGGCATAAGTAGCAGCAGCCATTTATGATGGTTACCAATGGTAGCAGAGACAGTACAGTACTTTGACAGTTATTTAGTCCTTTTTTTGGGCATCCCAGATGAAGCCTCTGACAACAAACCTTTGAGTATGGCTCCTCCTGTAGCCCAGCCCTGAGATGGTATTTAGAAGTGGTTGGTATTTAATTACCTTGGTCGTAAAGGCTTCCTCTACGCTAGAGTCAAAAGTACAAACCACCTGTAAACTTTGACTCTTCATTGATCACTACAACATCTGAGCAGTGTCTCAATTCAGGAGGCGCCCACAGGCTATGCTGCACCACGAAGGCTGCTAAATGAGATGGTATGGCCTTACCCTTGCATCACAGAGCATCACTCCTGTATCTAGATATATAATTAAAGTCTTAATGAGGATAAAGAAGAATAAGAACAAGACATTTCTCAGTTTCAACATGTTGCCTTTGTGCTTTTTTTAAAATTAAATATGGGATTTCAGTGTTTTGCAAATCATCACATTCTGGGTGTTGTCCCTGGATGCCATATTATTATGGGCTTTGTAAAGCACGAGGGCTAATTAAACTTGAAAGTAAAAGATGGCCAAATGGAGATATCACAAATGGGCTACTGCAACCAAATTTTTGGGAATTAGGAATTTTTGAAGAGGCGATGATTTTGTTTGCTCAATTTAATAATCTGAGCATCAACTTGTGCTCTTGCTCCCTAAAGCAAAATGAAATGTCGGCATAAGTTTTCCTTCACACCACAAAACAAAGCAGCTAAAGTAGTAACATAACCAAGTTCAAGTTAGTTCAGGTAAATCAATCCCGACATTTGGACTGGACTTTGAAGGTGACAACCAAAAAGGGTTCACAACCCGAATAAAACTGTTGACCTCTGTCCATTTATGTATGTAATATTAATATTATATTATATTATAATATTAATATAAGGACTCACCCTTTGGATCCTTCAAATTCAGGACAAGAAGACTGCTCTTCTGTGCCGAGTTTGAAGGAGCCCTTGAAATGGGACAGCCTTGTTGCACTACTGTGACCCAAATGGTCTTCAAATGCAACGTTTGAAGCATGAGGATGAATTGAGACACAGATCTGGTGTATTGGCAGAAAGATGTGGCAAAAAAAAACGACCTCTGCATGTGATATTTTCACATCTGTGACAGATATAGACATTGAAGCTGCAGTGAAAAGGCTCATACGATGTCGATGTGACTATCGACACGCTGCTCATATGTGCCACGCTGCTCTAACCTGTTGCCATGTGCGCCGGGATAAAAAGACAAGGCGTAAGGATAGTAGGCAGATCTTTTCTCCGCCTGTTTTCTGTGTCACCTGTGTTTGTTAACTAGACCCTTGTGTATGTAGTCCAGGTGTTTTCAGTTGTCAGTTGCTTGTGTTCCTTGTCAGTATTCCTGCTTGTGTTTGTTCTTAGTTCAGTTTTTGTATTTCTCCTGTGGTCTTGGATTTATCTCGGACTGCTCCCTCTGTATTTTTCACTGGAATCTGCTTTACATTACTGGAGCTATTTGCTTCTTCCACCTGTTTGCCTGGTGTCCTGCACGTGGGTCCTCTTTTGAACTTTGAACATAACAGTACGACCTGACCAGGACTGGGCCCAGCGGGTCAACTCTCCTCTGGAGGATCTAGAGGAGGTGAGATCTGCCCTGGGTCAATTCCATTTTTGTATTGCACAGTACAACATTATGGATAAGCAGAGGGCATAACCTCTTTTGAACAACAATCAACTCTAAGCGTGTCTCCCATGCTGATCTTAGGATGATTCTGTTGCCCCCCTACCTGTCCCAATTTCTGTGCCAGCTAGCTGAGTCTGCTAGTTTTCTGCCTGCAAGCATCCAGCCTGCTAACCACCTTCCAGCTCAGCTCCTGACAGGACATGACTGGCCTGCTAGCCTCCAGCCGGTTTTGTCATGGTTGGCTGATGCCTCGTCTGTTCCTGAGTCTGAGTCTGATATCTCTCCTGGTCCTCAGACTGGGTCAGCTGAAGTCTCTTTGGCCACTGGGTCAGCTGAGGCCAAATCTCTTCCTGGGTCAGCGCCCGGCCGACACCAGATTCTGGTTCCCAGTCCGGCTGACACCTGCTCCTGTGCTGCAGCAGGCAGCGCTGATGAAGTGTCAGGTAGTTGTGATGTGGCTTTCGCCTGTGAGTGCTTTCCAGCAGTCGGTGGACAGAGCTCGCCTGTCTGTGTTTAGTCACAGTAGCTCTCAGAGGGATAATGTCCTCGGGCTCTAGGTACCGAACCAGCTCTTTGAATCCCTCACCCGCTCCACACTGATTGGCAGCATATGTACAGGTCTCAATCATACAGCACACCAGTAGGGTCATGGCCTCGGACTGGAGTGCATCACACAGTACATCATTAATGTATGAAATTTAATCTACAGATGGACATGTGGCTAGTCAAAAACGTTCTCGGTGGGTTAACCACTGAGAGTCAGATTGTTGATCACGATGCGGACCTCTAGAGAGTACTTTGCAGTGGTAACTTGTTATCTAAAAAGCTTTGAACTCAAGTTTTTCTGTTGAAGATACAAGCTGCACTCGAACATTCACACAGTGTTTAAGTGTTTAAGTTTCTAATTCAACGCCAGAACTTAGAAAGTGAGAAAAAGAAAGACATGAAAGCAAAGATATGAAAAAGGAGAGAGAGAGAGAGAGAGAGAGATTCCTCCAGGACATGGCACCATATCTGTGAGCACAGCTGAAGGCTACTTCAGTGTGTGTGTGTGTGTGTGTGTGTGTGTGTGTGTGTGTGTGTGTGTGTGTGCCTTGTTTTTCTATATTTGTGGGTCCCAAAACTGGGAGCCAGTCTTGGTGTGGGGTCTGACAACTTCACGTGGACCAAAATGCCAATGTAAATCTTTAAATTTTAGGATTCTGAAGACTTGGTTTAATATCAGGGTTAGGGTAAGTTTCCAGAAAATGAATGTGTGTGTGTGTGTGTGTGTGTGCGTGCATGGGGGGCACACACACACACACACACACACACACACACACACACACACACACACACACACACACAGTGAGCACTCAGTTAGAAAGCAGAGACAAACAAAGGCAGAGGAAGACTTCAAATGAGTGTGACAGAGGGAGATGAGATGAGAGGGAATTAGAATAAGTGACGAGGGCAGAGTGTGACGTGGAGAGACAGAGAGTCAAAGAGCAGGGAGAGGATGAGGGGAAAGAAAACAAGGTTTATGAGAGAACTTCCTGTCCTGTGGTCATGTGACTTTCTGGACATGAAGACTAATGTGACTTCAGGGTGTGCTCAGGTCATCCTGTGAAACTTCAGGCTTGGCTGTGGGATGGTTATTCAACTCAATAGAATTTGCTGCTGATGTTAGCTAATGCTAATAATGCTAATGCAAACTTTCAGTTATTGTATGAGTGACATTACTGAGACTGTTTGCTGTGCTGCTGTTGAACTCCCCTTCTTAAAGATGATAACATTGTTTTTATCAGCCTTGTGAGAACTGTGTAAATGATGCATTACTGCTGGAATCATGGTTACATTTTTCATATGCTCTAAATTCACCCTCTGTTTAAAGTGACATGCAGATAGATCCGTCTTATAAACTCTCGTCTGCTCTATGAAGCATCTGTATCCTCACTGTGCCGCACTACTATAATCTAAGATGAACTGATCTTGCATCAGTTCTGTGTTATTGACTGTGTAGTTGCTTTGTCTGCTTTGACAAGATGGGCATGACGTGTTGGGCTTACAGGTCTACTACTGTACATCTCATCATTTTTAAGTTTTAAACATGCTGAAACTTGTTTAAAACTAAATTGGATCTCCACCAATCAGAAGGTAGGTGGTTCAACCCCCGGCTCCTCCAGTCTCCCTGTCGAAGTGTCTGTCCTTGGGCAAGATACTGAACCCTGAATTGCTCCGGGTGCCGTGTCACTGGTGTGTGAATGGGTGACTGGCATGTTGCGGAGTGCTTTGAGTGGTTAAAGTACACTATATAAAAGTCCATTTGCCATTTGAATTTAAAACTTCCTCATCCATCACTTTTTCTTGAAAGACAGACTTCCATGTTCTGCTTAATATGCTGATGATGATCTGATTGTAAGTCAATACATTCACTAGCTTAAGAACCACTACACAACCCTTGAAATGCTGAATTTATTATCTGTACACAACAATATATCCTCTCAGAAAATGCCCACATCTTTGTCTGACCTTCATCTTCTACATTTGAATGGATGGTTTTACTGACTGATGTCCAGTGAGCTTATCACAGACACATTGGTCAGTATGTTTCTATTTGTTCACACGAAAAAATACTAAGAAACTCAGTATACAGTGGGTTAAGTTCTCGCTGGGACATCTCTGAAACTCTCTCTCCTAAATACTGGTGATAGTAAGTGAAGTTAAGAAAGCTGCTTCCACTCCTCATCACTCCGAGAATTGAGACAGGTTTTTGCCTTATTTTACTTTACGTATTCGTAGTGGGGTCTTCGGTGAACACTGTATTGTTGTAGGTCTTCCTCTGCCCTCACCTCCTACACATGTACACGCAAATACCAACTCAAAACATGCTCTCTAAACCCCTTTATCTCCCTCTAGCTTCTGCTACAAACGGTGGTGCTGCTACAAACGGCTACGTGGAAAACAAAGCTCTCTGCTAGTCTTGGCCCTTTTGGACTTCATCCAGCTGCTGTGCCAGAGAATGATTGAGCAGACCACCCACCTCCAGCTAGTTTTAGTTCCTCAGATGGAGAGGAAAGTGGAGTGAGGACAAAATGGCAGGTGAGGCAAAGTGAGTTTCAGTCGGCCTCTTTAAAACAAAGAGTGATGAAGATGAATTTGGGGGATAAGAGAAAGCCAAAAACCCTGAAGTTCAGTTGTGCTGTTATGATTCTTTCAGACAAGAAAACTGATAGCTGAGGTATTTAATGTCATTTTCACTTAAATGAGTTCTAAAAAATATTCTAAATGAATAAACAAATAGAATAAAAATTCAGCACAATATAGAATGCAGCACAATGAGAGACAGACCAGACACAAATCCAAAACGAAGCCCGGAGTGGAGAACTATGTAAAGGCTCGCCAATAAAGACAATACAGGCTGCCTCAGGCAGACCAAACATCCAGCAAATCTGAGAGATGGTGATGATTCCAGAGGGCTGGGGCTAAAACAGCAAAGGCAAGATCAGCTTTCATTTTGCATTTGGACCGGGGGGATAGACAAAACGCAGAGATAAGAGGATCGGAGTGGTCGACGAAGATGAGGAGATCAGAAATGTAACTGGGGGGTGAGGCCGCTAAGCTCCTGTAGTTCTGCAAGAGCCTGAAGAGAAAACCTGACTGAACCCCAAACCCCCAGACCCCAAATCAACTGATGATCTACCTTAGACATTTATTTTACTACATTTAAAGAACAACAAACCCAACTGGAGCTTAAGCTTTATGCATCAAAATGGCCTGAATCTGACACCAGGATTAAAAAAAAAAGTTTTAATTGATTATAAATAAGATGTTATTTGTTCAGATTATTTTAAATGCAACCCGTGCAAAGCATGCTGTAGATTGGGTGTTGTTTTCTTCATATGCAGTGCCTCTGCAGCCTCAGTGATAAGCTAACATTACTGGAAGGCAGTTGCAAAGTCAGCACACAGCTGACAGCTTGCAAACGCCCCCCACACAAGTCCAAGGCATGTGTGTAGATACAATGAATTTTAAATGTGAACAGCTCGTTCTAGATGGAATATTTAATTTTTTCTTATGTTGATATGGCAGTTTGAATTTAATAGACAGTGACACCCCTGGTCAGGACCAGCTGGGTTTGGATGCATAGCAGAACTTCACTAGATAAATTAGATGCTAATGAGATTTTCTGAAGAGCTGTTTTACATGTTGGGGAAAAAAATGGTTTGCTGTCTTACCCATAAGCAGTCCCCCCCAGCAGAGCTGAGGATGCTAAAACCCAAGCAACAAACAGATTTATGCTGGAAGGATGTAAGTACAGACAGATCTGGATGCGTCTAGTCTTGTGTGTGTGTGTGTTGTGTGTTAAGCGTGTCTTAAACTAGGGCGCAGACCAGCACCAGGATGAGGTGCTGCTGATAACGGGAACATACACACTAAAAAGCCTACATGCGTAACTGAACGCCTGCCTCCAGCATCCAGGCGACCTCATCTGTGACAGCAGCTGCAGCGCAAGCATGTTTACAGGCAGCTGCTACACACACTCCACACACACGACGATCAGCTCGCTCTGCGCTCTGCTGATGAGCTGCACTTGATCCGTTCATCAAACCAACCAACCACAACAGGCAGCACTCATTTTCAGGTTGTGGCAGGAGACTAGTGGGGCCGGCTTTGGCTGTTTGTAAACTGATGAAGTGCACCTCTTCACCAGAGCACACTGGGAAGTGATCAAGAACCATTAATGGGACTTGGTCATGGAAAACCAGAACCCTGCGAGCAGCAAAAAAGTGACATGGTGTGTCCCGCGATGTGACACATGCACACATTGTCAATTCATGCAGTCGTCATTCAGATGACATGGTCAGTTGTAAGTCAGACACAGAACAGAACCTAAAGAGCTGCTCAATCAGCTTTGGGACGCCAACATGGCTGCTATTAGTGACACACGTGAGTTAGTGCTGAGAGTCACACGTCAGAATGGTTTTAAATCAGCTTGACCTCATCCAAGCCACCCTCACACAGGCGCACACTTTGTGAACTGCCTCAGTCAGCTGAATCGATCGGCTCTCCCACCACTGTTAGAGAACGTCTGAAAAGCCAGTGATGAACATACAGCCCATTAACTGACCTCTGTGTGTGTGTGTGTGTGTTTGCTAATGCAGCCTGTTCACCGATGCATGGGCAGTATGGTGAGGAGGTCACTGCACAAAGTCACATCTCTGACTCCCAGTTAATCACACAGTGATGTGGACGGAGAGGAGGCAGACCGGGTCCCTGATGGAGGAACAAAGCAGATGGGGATAAACACAGCGTCTTCTGTCCATGTGTCCGAGCTAATGCTCTTTTAATTAATCATCACATCTGAGTCAGTCTGGCACGGTGCAATTTGGTGCGTATTTCATTTAGAAATGGCCTGCTACACTGGGGCCTGTGAGCATCCCAGAGATCCCCTCTTCAGTGCTGCAGGACTCCCCCGACCACGGCGTACTTACCTGGCCGCTCCCTGCTCTGGCTCCAACTCTGCGAGTGTTTCGAAAAAGGTGCAAGCCTGGTTTAAGAGCTGCTCGTTCACGACTTTAACCATCTGGATGAGAAGATAGATGATGAGAAGATCCCCAGCGTGATAAAAAAAACATATTTAACCCCTTTCCCAAGTTGCACCTCTTTCTGAATCAAAACAGAGATGGGAGCCTGCCAGCTGCCTGGATGGGAAATTGCAAATTATGTAACTTTTGGCTCATTCAGCAGACGGAATATTTTGACATCCAGCTGGTTGGATTCTTTGAGGATTCTGAAAGTGCAATAATTAATGTCAACAATCTTCCAGGCTTTTCAAACCGCTTAATTTGGCTGATTTTTTTCTGCTTTTGAGAAACCAATGGCTTTGTGGCCAGTATGTGTGCTGGTACATGAGAGGCACAGACTGGGGCTACTGAGATGCATGCTATCTCTAATCCTACAGAATGGATGTGTATGAAAGGGAGTTTAACATCTAGCTTTCCTCTCATCCCAAGCAACATGCCGCAAAACACATCGTTTCTGCAGTCTTCCACATTCCCAGAAAGCACCTGAACGCAACACGGCCATCCACGCTCTGCAATTGCTTTGTTGGAACCTGGCCTCTCAATAAAATTGCCCCCGCTTGTATGTTATACAAACCATTATGGTTAGGGAGAGATAAAACAGAGAGACGAGCCACGGTATTACATGCGCAATCTTCCAAGAATCTCCCCATAGCGCCGCATAGCGCATCTGTGGGACGAAGAGTTTCCATCAGCCTTACCGGGAGACATTTTTCCCCTCACACATCCTCTCTGCAGTCTCCATGTAGCTGACATTTGTGCGGTATCCTTATAATATTCACTACAGCGTCACAGCTGCATCCGCCTCGGCGCAACCAAAACATCCGAGCCTGACCCGTCCTCCAACACCGGGAGACGCGGAGATAACCGAGGAGATAACCGAGGAGATAACCGCCAATACCGTCAGCGTCCGGCGGCGCACACAGCACGGGAAGTTAGAAAGAGGACATGACGGAGGGTCACTTACGTCTCCGTCGAACAGCCATGAAGATAACGGTGCTGATGGAGCTGAGGAGGGTCGACATGACTGGAGTCTGACATCAGCAGTGGAAGCTGGCGTGTGTGTGTGTGTGTGTGTGTGTGCGCGCGCGCCCCCCCGCCCCCCTACCCCTCGACCATACAACGAGAAGGGGAGGGGTGAGAGAATAGATGAGGACTTTAAGTGGAGGAGAAGAGCAGATTGAATTGAAAAGAGACGCTGATGGAGGAACACAGACACTGTGATTTCTGCTCCACATTATACTCAGCATAATCGCTGTACTGGTGCGCGGTTGTTTTCAGGAAACAGGCCTGTATAGCAAAGAAAAATGGGTTAGACTGTAGATAGTCTGTTTCTCTACCAACCAGAAGCTGAGTGAAACCTAAACAATTCACCAGTATCCTTCCCTGCATTTCTGAAATGATTAGTTGTGAACTATATGTTCTATATGTTTAGCCAGTCTAAAATTGCCCAAATGTGTAAACTTCCATAATTCACCACATGGCTTTAGTTATTTGAAAATTCGAAATAATTTCAGACATAAATAAAGTAGCTGCAGAGAATTACAGTCCAGCTCTGACATCCATTCATGAATCTAATGAGTGACAGTGTGACACCGCCCTATCCTTCATTGCCCACAGTAATGTTATCATGATGTTGCCTGAATATCTGGATTTAGTTCAGGCTATTTTTGCCCCCTAGATATGATCTGTACATCTGTGGAAATGAAATAAAACTACAACAGCTGCATAGCCTACTGTCCAAAATGCATTTGCAAAGAACACAGACAGGCACTTGTGTAAAATGTGGCTCACATCATACGTGGAAGTGGCAGCAGATGCAATAAAGGCCTCATATTGTTTCTCAGACACGGCCTCTCTTCCGCGTCTTTGCATCATGCTTCCCTGATGATATGGAATTAGCAGAATCTTAGGTCAAACTGGTCAGTGTTTGTAGCCTTCAGGCAAAACACTGCATTGCTTTTATAACGGAAAAAAAACACAAGCACCAACCGTTAATTAATGAGTGAAACGCCTCTGAAGTTGGCTGGCCATGGACGAGCTGACATACAGAAACCGAGGCTGCTGAAGGCCACCTATACGCACATCGCAAAAGATACGGAAGCAAGTTACCTAACCAGCTCTGTATTCCCTGACACAGAAGCTTGTGCATGACAGAATGATGAACCCATTTGTGTATTTCCTGTGTGTGTATCTATAGATTGTGCCTGCATGGCTTGTTTCACCTCTTGCGACCTCATTGTGGGAAAATATGAACCAACCAGTAAATATATTCAACCAAGCTTTAAATTCTAACACCGCTTAATCTGGACGATGCTTTTAATTCCAGGCTTCTTGAGGGCTCTGGGGCCCTGACAGACTCCACGTGTCCCGCTGCTTCATCTGAACAGCGCTCACTGCTGGGTGACGCACCGCTGCCCTGCCTTTTGTACGGAGCATGTTTGAGTTGTATGTGTGTGGATGTGTGAACAACACAATGTCACATCTGCCTCCTCGCAGAGACACTCTGTAACATGCTGACACACTGTGATGTCAGTGTTATAAATAGGTTAATGATGGATGTAGAGAAGCGCTTGACTTGAGGTGGAGCTTAACACAAGTGCACTACAGCACAGATGCCATGTGTCGCTGCTGAAGCACAGGTGTGTTTTTCACTGTTACAAAGAAATCGTCTACAGCGGTGTTGATTCTGATTTTATGGTGAAAGAAACTGAAGGCGTTCAGTGCCGTTATCGCCAGTCTCTCTAAGCATTTTACATATCTTGAGGCTTCAGATGTTGCCGTCTTTGTTATGGACAGTCACCATAGTTACAGGTGTTCTCTCTATTGTGAGGTTAATGGAAAAGGTACTGTTGAGTTGCTCACATGCACAGTGTCCATGTGACTCTGCTCTGCAGTTATTCCTCAGTAGATCCACTTACTGTACTGATATTTCTCCAGTGAACATATAGGGGAAGTTATGGCTAACTGATTAGACATTTCTTCTGAAATTTAGGTTACTCATTCCTTCTGATAGTGACACAAAAGATAGAAATGTCCACATTACTTGATGATGTTCCTTTAGTTTACCCTTCACATTTCTAAATGTTGGGGTGATTCATGGATATTTTAATAGTTTTGTTCCAGCTGTTTTGTTGCCATTTCTGGTCTAATTCTGTTTTACTTTAGTAAATGTAGGTTTTACTCAGGAGAAACTGGACCTAAACGCTCAACTCAGACACAGAGGCAGGAGGAAGAGTTGAACAATGATTTATTGAATGTTGAGACAGTGCAACAGACGAGTCCGGGAGCTCCAACAACAGTGTTTGTGAATGGGCAGAGAGCGGGCAGGCAGATAATGAACCCAAATCCAGAATACACACGACAGATGAACTTGCAAAGTGCAGATGTCTTCTGATTCTGCTATCATCTGTGAACGCAAGTCCTAGTGCTGCTTTTAATCCATGCATCTGCACGTATGTAGTGTTTACGATATCCTTAATGTGAAAGTGTCATGATTCATGCTTGCCACGTCTGATATATGTTGAAGGTTATCTTTTGTGCTGTCATGACCCGTGCATTGCATGCCTGTTTTTTGTTAGATTCCTCTTGTATGTTCTCATAGTCGGGTTTTGTTCACTTCCTGTTTTATTTTGAAGGTTCAAAATACTTTACTTCCTGTGTTTTCCCGCCCTTGTGATTGTCTAATCATTTTTACCTGTGTGTCATTAGTTGTCCTCCCTTGTCTATTTAAGTCTGTGTCTTCCCCCCAGTCTTTGTCAGGTTGTTGTCTACGTTACCCGTCATTGCCCAAAAACCCTTGTCTTTGCCATATGCCCTGTAGTAAGTGTTTGTCTTTGTTCCCATGCCAAGAATCTTGTGTTTGTCCAGCGTCAGTGTTGTCTGTGTTACCCTCCTGTCTGATAATCCATGCCATGCCCTATGCCTTGTGTTTTTCCTTGTGTTCTCTTGTTCATGTCCGTGCCAAGTTTCATGTAAGTGTGTTTCTAGTCTTGTTCACGTCCCTGTCACGTATCCATGTAAGTGTGATTCTTGTTTTGTCTTTGTCTTTCACCACGCCACGTGTCATGTAAATGTTTGTCAACCATTTTCTCTTGTTGTCTTCGTTCCCATCCCATGCCTTGTCTCTTCATGTTTCTCCACAGTCCCTAGTGTGTTTTTGAATATTTGTTTAGTTTTTCCCCAGACCCTTTAGCCTCGTTTCTTGTGTTTTCTAGTGTTGTCTTTGTCAATCAGCCGTGTCACATTCTTTGGAAGCGTTTGTTGTCATCGTTTTCTGTGTTAACCCCATTTACCTGTGTGATTGTATTCCCTGTTAGATATAATTCTCTATTGTCTCCATGTGGAAAATGCATGAAGGCAGCAGAGGACATGCATGCCTAACCCGGCGGGAGAAGAGGTTAAAGTCTGAACAAGACACCTCTCCTCTGCTCTGCTTTCCCCGCCCCATCTTCTCGCTCTGCCAATAGGAAGAGAACCAGGAAGAGGAAGTCTAGATAAGGTGGGGGTGTGGCCAGCTAGAGACTCTCTTTGGGACCATGCGGCCTCAGGTGAGTTTGCGTTGTAAGATACAGAGTTGGCTTGTTTTTTGATCTTTTTGGTCGTTCTCCTGTTTTATTTGCTTCTTGAAGGAAATGTTAGGGTTTGTTTTCCTGCTTTGTTTGCTTTTTGAAGGCAATGTTAGGGTTTGTTGCTTCTTGAAGGAAATGTTAGAAGAGGGTGTTAAATTTAGTTTGTGGTTTAGGCCTTCACCTTTTGCACCCTCTAAATTGTATTCCCACCCTGCTTTTATTGGTGCAGTTGGTGAGAGGCAGGGGTAGATGATGGTAGTGTGGCAATCTGCAGTTACATGTGGCATCTAGGCCTGTGGCCTGTGGTAGCATTGTAGCAGCTAACAATAGCTAAAGCGGTGGTAGTATGATAGTATCTTAGCAGTTAGTATTGGTAGCTAGCAGTTAACATTAACAGTATAGGTGAATCTAGCTTTATTGTCTTCTTCTGTTCCTCTTAGCAGGTAGCGGTTAGCACTTAACATTAGCTAAATGGTTGCATCGGAACTGTATTGTCTTCTTCTGTTCTTCTTAGCGATTAGCATTAGCATTAGCAATAGGTAAATGGTAGCATCGGTACTGGCCACTACCTGGAGCATCTCTGGGTCAGTTGAACGTGGCGGTGCTGTTTGGATTGTGTAGGAGCAGTGTGAACTGGCACTAGGGGGGGTGACTCTGGGACGCCGGAGTTCACCGCCTAGCCTCCTTGAGGTGTAGTGGGACGAAATAGGCGAAACACTGTTGAAGGGAGGTTTCCACCTGCTGACCCCCAGAGACTTGTTAGGAATCACTGCTCTTTGGCAGGTATAGAGGCACATTAGGGCTCCAAGGTTCTTCACTGAGAATGAATCCTCTTTTTGAGCACAAGTATTGTGTTTAAATTAACTTAACTACATGCTCGTAGTACTGCTACATAGTTAAAAGTGAAAACACATGGAAGAAACAAGAGTTTAGTCAACTGCTGAAGAGACCCTGAGACAAGTTAACCTCCTTTCCTTTTCTCTGTGAGCACTGAACATTAAAGCTGCCGCCGCAGTACACGGCACATGAGCTGGTTGCTCTGTTAATTAGCACAGCCTCGTAATGATTTAGCCACCGAGAGTAGCATAAAGTTGTGTTGTTTAGGTATTTTCCTAATGAGGGAGGTGAAAATGAGAGTGTGGAATGTGACAACATGTGTGGCTTTATTTGCATTGTTTGAACAGAGATAATTAAACTGAGTTTCATGTGTTATGAGAGTAGTTGATCCCTCGCATTGCTGTGCTACATGCACAACCAAAAGGTGTCAGTATTGGACAAGGACGTTTATACGAATTATCTTTATGTTATGCAATAGTCAATTAATAGTTTTGTTTTTCAATGAAATGGTGTATAATATTTGTGAAGGCAACATTTTACATGTTGACATTCCACAGTTATCCGGTGTTCCTGCATTAAATATTCAAAAGTTGTATGTTTGACAGTGATAAGATAAAGGCGTACAGTTGAGATGCTTTCTAAGCTTTGTTATGTTACAAAGGCTGGGTTTGTTATAATGCCCTTGGATTGTGGATAGTGGTTTGGATTTGATTCGCTCTGTGATGAGGAGGATGGACGAGCTACCCATGTTGAGCGCTGCATGGTGGAATTCCTTCGCTTCTTCATCTGCCTGCTTTCAGTGTGGTAGGACTGTGGGGAAGGATCCCAAAAAGACATTCAAATGAGAATTTGTTTTTTTGAGAAACAATTTTATTTAATTTCGGGTACACCCATTTCACATATTAATGGCGGCTATAATGTAAACATTTTTTAATTTCTGTAAGTACAGTAGTTCATTTGCTTACACAAACTTATCTTTGTCTCCTCTATTCAAGTCTAGACCAACTGTCTAATGTGCACCTGCCTCCCAGGTGGGTACATTATGGACTGCTGTGTTGGAGAAGACTCTCAGTAGCAGTGTTTGGCTGGGCTATGGCCCACAAGTTTAAGTTAAACAAATCTTTCAATTTCCTCTTCAGAGTAGGCCAGATTGATGCATTTAATTTTTATACATACATACATACACCCAGACCCTACTAGTTGCACTCGGTTTTCCCTCTCCATGTAATGTTCTCACCTTTTTATGCCTGACTTGTTTGCATGTCTGAAAGTGCCCTCTAGGGTTAACCCGATGAGCCAGATGGTTTGTTTCCATGGATGATTTCCCAGGTGGTTGTCACACAAATGCGTCTAGGAGGAAGTTCTTTGCTCGTCTTTCAGTGGCAGAATATAATTCAGATTTAATGGCAGCATCTATGCTAACCCCATCAGGAGCCACCATTGTTTTTGAACGGTCAGAACATATCTAAACCAAGCCCACCTGCAGCTGATGTTCCTCATAGGTCCAAAGGACTGTTGTGTGGCCACAAACACATCACAGCCTGGCAGGCTCAGTGATTGATGCTGATTAATAAACATCAGCGACTGTAACTGACACTTA
The DNA here is from genome assembly GCF_017976325.1 of Chelmon rostratus. Lineage (NCBI taxonomy): Eukaryota > Metazoa > Chordata > Actinopteri > Chaetodontiformes > Chaetodontidae > Chelmon > Chelmon rostratus. The sequence goes on from NC_055674.1 coordinate 22,431,672, forward strand.
TCCTACAATGAGCTCTGTCAGTTATAATTCAAGCTTGATAGCCTATGTGGTGCAGCAGGTTCGTGACTTTGGATTAACTTTACTGGGGGAGGTGGGTGATAAAATATTCAGGGTGCTCCTCGGTAATTTAACTCATTGTTGCGGACCTTATGGTCCGTAATAGTAATAGACATGGACCTTCAGCAGAACACAGCCTAAAGCTGGAGAGTTGAATGGGAAGGATGCTGCATGAGGTGAATTTGATTCAAAAATCACTCTCCTCACACTCCACTCGGAGTCCTAACTCAGCCAAATCTTGAAACACCTATTGATATCATTCAGTGTCACTTACACTCTTGGAGGATATTATTAGCTCTGAGATCCATTTTGAATAAATGTCCACAAATCTGCTTAGAAATCATAGAAAAAATCTTTTCAAGTTTACCTCAATATCACAGTCATCCAGTAATAGCTGTCTGTACATTGTACTGTGCTGTCAACGGTGCCCAAATGTAATATAGGCTAAAAACTAACAGCCCATTAGAGGAGCTTGGATGCAGGAAAAAAAATCCTTTTTCAGTATAAAATACGAAGACATTGCTTTGGAAGGGATTTAAATTATAGGATGAGCAGCCGGCTCACAGAGCAACAGCAGGTAACTGAGTCCGTGCTTATTACAGTGGTGGGGGTGACAAACTATCCACATATGCACTCCAGATTGGATTAATGTTAAAATCACACTGCCTCCCCGACAGACAGAAATCCTGTCTGAATGATGCTTCACTCACTGTCGGGTCTGATTTTCTATTCCCCTGCGACTCGACTAATAAATTGGTCAATTTTGCTGTCAGTCCAGCATATATAACAGTGTGATCAACAGTACAATGCTTTAGCATTACTGGGAGTCATTTGATTGGATGTTTAAATGAAAAAAAAATGCATGATGAAGCCATGTTGTTGTTCATTTAAAGCGTCAGTATTTGGACTGTTTCACTGTGGTCAACTGGTTTAATGTGGAGGGATGCTATCTACCCTCTGTTGGTGTTAAAACTGAATCCCTGCTGGACTGCAGTGAACTAACACTTAAACCTGAGCACAGTCCCTCTGGTTTGCTGTCTCACTGGTTTGAGATGAAGGGGCTGAACGTCAGTCTGCTCGTCAGCGCTGCTGCTACAGGCATCAGCTTCTCAAACATGAGTCACATTGCCTCCGCTGACCTATATTTTGCTCTGGGGCCTTAGAAAAGAAACTTCCTAGATCTGAAATCCTATCTTATCTCAGTGGAGGATGACATTTGAGATTTGTGGTATCACAAAAACATGTTTCCTAACTGCATTTAGGAAAAAAAAAATCTTGTGTGAGGATATGAATTTTAGCTACACTGTCAGATTTTACGCTGAAAAACTGTCGAACCATGACAGTTAAAGGGTGTAAACTCTGAATCACGGTAAGGAGAAGTCAGTGTTAGCAAAGTAAGAATTTTAATGATTGAAATTATTTACATTATCAAGGAATTTGTGTTCCAAACAGCTGCTAATGTTGCCAGAGCACAGACCATGTTTAACTAGGTAACATAATGTGCTGCATGTTCAGAGGTAATTCAGAGATGGGGCAAATTCCTGCCATTTTTATTTTCTGTCTTTGTTACGAAATGTTAGTGGCTCTTGCAAAAGGGAAAACGTCCCTGTTTCCATGCATAACTGAACATCTTTCAGGCCAAAGTGCAAAAGTAACGTTAATGTTAGCCAGCATTACACTCTTTGCTTCATAGTCAATATATGGTGGTTGGATTTTTGAGATGTAATGTTACTGCTGTTTCATTTGTGAAGAATCTGTTATATGCGATACAAAACAATTCACTGTAAGATCTTCATGTAACGTCATACTTTCCACAAATCCAGAAAACCCAGGCGTCGTTCTGTGAATGTGATCCATGGCTCATTCGAGGATGTGAGTTCCGAATGTCCTACAAGAGAGCACAGTGTGACCACCATACAGGAAGAGACACAGCAAGCGCTGGCACTTCTGGCTGCAGGCTCAGCTGCCGCTGACCTGCTGCTGTTTCCGCCAGCTGCCGCTGACTTGCTGCTGGATGAGTGAGTCAAACACCATCTTTAATCCCAGAGACTGAGAATGGGTTTTTCTGAATAGTTCCAGTTTTTGGTTTCCAGCTTCCTGTCGCAGCTTGTTTTTAGTTTCAGTTTTAGCCTCAAAACTGCTTCTGCCAACCGTCGCATTGACCCTGACACTCACGCAACTGATGCTGGTACATGGAAACTGTGTGCATGTGCTGGGATAGTGCCATGTGGCTTTCACTACAGCAAGAAAAGGAAATTGCTGGATGACCGTAGCTGACATGAGATCTGAGGACAGATGGTTTGAGGTCTGTAGTGAACGCGACTAATTTCTCATGCAGTGAAAATCAAATGCACGACTGATAACATCCAAGAGCATCACAGTTATACTGAGAGAAATCCACCCTGTTTGTCTGTAATATAATATACTGTGTGCATGCTTGCAGTTGCTATGGTTACGAGGATGCTCTGATACTTTCTCATGGTTCACAATAAGAGGTTTGTAGGTTAGTATAATGCAAAAAAACATGAATGTAATTGTACCTCAATCCTGAAATCTAATAACATGGGCTGACAGAATTTGACATTTTTGGTTCACATGATACCGCTTTGCCAGCACGCTCTCATGCTGCATGGGCAGGTTTAATGGCAAAGAAGAGGAAGCCTCACAGCCACTCTTTCATGAAAAAAATATAGTTGTCATGCTAAATAGGATTTTCTGTGCACACAGGGCAAAGTGTGAAGAAAAAGATTATAATATTATATTACAATGAAGATTCCTGGTGCAAGGTGTTGCTCTTAGTGGTGAAATTTGAAGAACATTCTCAGAGAAGAAGAAGAATTTCCCCTCACAGTTAAGAGTAGATGTTTTTCACAGATTACATTATGGTAATTTTCTAGGCTACTACTTTTAAAAGTATTCAGGTATGAAGATATTCATAATAGTATTCCTAATTACACCATGTCTTAATAAAGACTAAATAATTAGGTCAGTTTCATTGTCCATTCTTGCTAAACATGCCATGTCTTTTTATATAGTGTCATACCACGCCTCCTCTCTGAGGCAAAGGTTTCAGTCCCGTCCTTGCTCAGAGTTGCTCTGAGAATTTTCCTAAATCACTCCTGAGCTCAGACTCCTTGCTGGTAGATTTATGGCTACGTTAGGAGCTCTCTCAGAGGCCTCTCACAATGTTTGCCGATATGACGATAATACTTATTCCACTACTGCTCAGTACAAACAAAAATGATATCATGACTAATTTAATCCAACACAGTAATGTGCCCCCCTTCGTACTCTGTTAACTCTTTTAACCTTTTTCTCATTCTGTCTCCTCCATCCTTTTGTCACATTTAGATTTGTCCAGATGCTGTGAACGGCTGGGATGCATCAGTCTTTGCCATTTAAGTCATTTGAATGATACTATCACCTGTTTCCAATCAACCTGTTTACCTGTGGAATGTTCCAAGCAGGTGTGTCTGGAGCATTCCACAACTTTCCCAGTCTTTAGTTGCTCCTGTCCCACCTTGTTTGAAAAATGTTGCTGCATTAAATTCAGAATAAGCAGATATTTACAAAAATCAATGATGATGATGATGATGCAGTCAAATATTAAATGTATGGTCTTTGTACTGTTTTCAGTATTTTGTCAAAAAGGATGAGCAAATTAACACACTTTTTTATTTCTGTTTTACACAGTGTCCCAACTTTTCTTAAATTGAGGTTTTATTATCCAACCAGCAGACCAAAATTCCATGCAACCAAAATGTAAATAACATATATTAATTTCTAGTGACATTAGGGGTGCTCTTTATTTCAGGTGAGGCCAGTTGCCACCCCTATATAACTCCGTAGGAAACCCTACAATATGACTTCCATAATTACATTCAGGGCTGTTGTATTTTATTTGTATAAGCAGTAGGGGTGAGATATGACCTCAAATTTTTAATGGTGTTGGTATTGTAGCCCGCATGAATTTGACCATCCAGTAAATTTAGGTAAGTGCAGTTACACTATGAGATCACCAGAGGGCGCGATAGCCTCTTTGCCTGTTACTGGAAACAGGAAGTGTCTTTCACTAAGTTGGGTAACGCTCAATCTTCTTCTCAGAGGGAGAGACAGCGATGTGAAGAGGTCTGTGGAGTTTATCAGCCAGGTCCTGCCAAGCAGTGGTATGATGATGATGATGTAGGAGGAACTCCGCTGATACAAGCTTGAGTTGAAGAGACCTTTATTAACAAGCAGTATCAGATCAGATGCCGGCCATCTGAGAGAGCTTCAGGGTCAGATCAGAAGGCTCTGCCCTTAACATCCAGACAACACAATATATAGCATGACGGTTTATCTAACTCCACCCATACCTTTCCCATCTTAAAGACCAGATCATGCTCTGGGCATTGTCCCAATGAGGAATGTTCTCCTTTGTGACAATCTATGTCTACATCTATAGTAAATAATTCTAATAGCCCCCTCTCTAAACTGTACCACCTCTGGTTTATCGTTTCTTGATCTGACCCTACATGACCTCACATACCACAACTAAAAGTGGTCTCGATTCCAGACATCAGTTTACCCCTGATCATGCTTGATCTGACATATATTTGATGTTTGATTGATCTGATCATATACCTCATCTGTGAGTGGAGTATATTGTTTTTGGTTTTTCTATTTTTGTGAAGAAAGGGGTCAAAGATCAGTTGAATGTCAAGTGTTTTGTTTTCATTTGAAAAAAAAATCTTTAAATCTCAGGTGAGTTGAAGAAGCCATGTACCACTCGTTCTTCCGTTTTTCAATTGACCATCAAAAATCAAAGAGGAGTTTTTCATTATTTCAATTTTAGACTGGAAGAACAGGCTGCCGGATTGAATTTGATTTTAATATTTAATTTGTCGGGTTTACGAGACCCGGTTTGATTGTCAATTGAAAAACAAAAGAATAAATGATAGACGGATTGAGCTGTTGGTGGCGACAGCAACACTCTCGTCACACTGTAGCTCAGTGAGCTCCGGCTGCAGGTGGTCTGGAGCGGCATCAGGGTCCATGGAGAAAGGAGAGGAAAAAACGCCTGATCTCCTTTTCAATAGCTGCAAAACTCCTCAGCCAGAGTTGAGATGTCCGCTGCATACCTCCTCATCTGCGCACTCACATTGTTCTGTGGAAAACTGGTCATTATTTTCTGCAGCGATGGGAAATGTGTGGTATTGGGCTGCGTTTGTGACTGGTGCCTTTGGAAAAGTGGCAGCTTGGTCCCAGAGGCTTTGCTGTGTGAATACAGATGGCTTACCACTGCACTTTGCCCCCAAAGGCTCGTGTTCAGATGTCCTGTTATGTCAACTAAAAATCCACAATCCGCCAACAGTACAGGATCAGACCGCTCTGGCATCGGTTGTCCCTTTTGTGCCAAGAATTGTCCGATTTCCTCCCCAAGAGAGTAGAAGCGCTGCAGTGCAGACCCCCGACTGAGCCATACAGAACATGTCCATATTCAGCCTCGATGTCTGTAGAAACTGGCGGTGGCACAGGGCTTTGGAGCGAATATAATTTATAGCCTTTATCACTGGTTTCATTACATGATCATATTTCAGATGTCTGGCACAGAGAACTTGTTGGAGAATAATACAGCAGAGTTTTATGGCTTTGCCTCCTTCTTTGCTGCCTTTGTTGCAGACCAGTGTTGATAATCCACTTTGCTCGCCAGCCGCGGCAGGTGTCCCGTTATAATCCCAGTGACTTTATTCCACGGTCGTTTAATGTCATCTACGGCGAAACAAACAGAAACAAATAAATCTGTTCCTCTTCTTCGGTCCTTAAGGCTCTGGAGGTCAAGTAGCTCTTCACTCACGTTCATTTTATTGTCCACTCTTCTCAAAATGAGTCAGTAACTGAGCGGAGTCAGATGCATCCGTCAGTGCTCATCTGTGGATTTATGGTGGATGTGTCCCCTTAATGAAGTCGATGGTGCAGGAAGGACAGCACGGCCACGCAGGACTTGCTCTGGTTCTGTCTTTATTCTGGAGCTGGGATAAAAATCAATCACACAGTCGACATCAATTGTATGTGTGCAACTGCAAACTCTCAGATATGCAGCCTGGATGACTTCTCAAAAGACTAATATGAAGACACATATACATTACAATGCTATTATAGTCCTTTTCTATACATTCTACTACAAACCAAACATGTGATGGTATAGAGGCACTATTATGTATGATTTACATGGAGCACCTAAGAGCTATTTTCTTTTTCATTCAGTATAAAATCCTCAACCTTCGAAACAAACATTTTATGTACTTTATAGTGCAACAAAAGCCTTCATTTCACACAAAACACAATAAATCACAAGCTGGAATCATCCAGTTGCTTCAATTTTTGGCTGCCTTCGTTCCCAGTTAGCTTGTCATAGTTAGCATGTTTCGTCACAGCCACAGTCTCTTGGCAAGTAAGGCAGACGCAGCTGTTCCGTATTTCAGTGAAAAATTACTCCAATTTCCACTTGTCCTGGAAGCGGCGGCCCTCGCTGTCACCTTTCCTTCTTTTAGATCAGGCATGGGCAAACTACGGCCTGAGGGCCATATGCGGCCCATTACAAATTTTAATCCGGCCCGCCCAACTTGAAGAAATTATATCCATAAACCTTGTTAATGTTTTACTTTCCCTGCAATACTGGCTTTTTCCCAATAGATGGCGCACTCTAGATACATTGAGCTTTGTTGAGGTGCGGCGTATTACTCCACATTTGCACTTTACTCTTCGACCCTCAGCCCTTCTGTAAAGATGAGCGGAGCTAAGAAAAGGAAAGTGGACAGAGAATGTCCAGTTTTTAATAAGGAGTGGACAACTAAATATTTTTTACTGAACACCGATCAGCTGCTGTATGCCTGATATGCCAAGAGACTGTGGCGGTGTTTAAAGACTATGATACAGCAAGAAAACTGACTCCAGACTGATGCACTGGATAAAAAGGGAGACCAACAACACTGTTCCCACTGAAATTAAAAGTACGTTTCTCCGTTGTGTTATGTAAAAAATGCCTTTGAAACTAATTTCTTAAATAAGCCTTACATGTTACATGTCCTGTCTGTTAAGGGATGCACATATGTGGTGCTCAGGTGCACGTACGTTCTCAAAACCAAGTGCGCAAATGCAACACGATCAAATATAACGCGCTCCACATACTGGCGAGTTGTCACTGTAAAAAAAATATTTTATTCATTTAATTTTCAGTGTTTTAAGAGTCATTTCAATAAATAGCTCAGTTCTGTGGGACTTCAAAGACAGTTATTTAGTTGTAACGCTTTTGTTCATTTTCAATTGAAATTAAAGCACAGGTTTTCTACATATCCCGTGATATTTTATTTTCTCTTTTGAGGTGGATTACCAAAACACTGCATCCATCTGCTCCTGGTCCGGCCCCCCAGTCAAATTTTAGAACCCTTTGTGGCCCACGAGTGAAAAAGTTTGCCCACCCTTGTTTTAGATAGATAGCTAGATATAGATAGATATACTTTATTTATCCCAAGCTGGGAAATTGCAGTGCAGCAGCAGCATTACACACAGTGAAGTAAGTGAAAAATTCTGAAATAAGACTATAATGAGCAAACTATACATAATAAAATATCAAAATAGCGAGCAGTAAAAAGATTATATACATAATAATAAAATAGCACAATAGTAAACAGTAGTATTGAAAAGTATTGCACAAAAAAGAATATCTACAGCAAATGGCAGTGTGTAGAAAATAAAGTGTACCGTGACTGTAAGCATTACACAGTGAAAAAAGTGAAAATGTGTGAAATAGGACTAAAAAGAGCAAACTATACAGAATAAAATATCAAAATAGCAAGCAGTAAAAATTATATACATAATAATTAAAATATCAAAAGTAGCAAACAGTAGTGGTACAAAGTATTGTTTTTTTGTTTTTGTTTTTTTTAGCTGTTATTGTACAGTGCAATGGCATGTGGCAGGACAGATTTCCTGTATCTGTCCCTTCGACAGCGGAGCTGTAGCAGCCTGTGGGAGAAGGTGCTCCGCTGTGTGTCCACTGTGTGATGGAGAGGGTGCTGATCATTGTCCATGATGGATAACAGTTTATTCAGCGTCCTCCTCTCCACCACAGTCTCAAAAGACTCAAGTCTGAGTCCGAGTACAGAGCCAGCCTTCTTGATGATCTTATCAAGTCTGTTGGTGTCGCTGGCTCTGATGCTGCTGCCCCAACATACAACAGCAAAGAAGATGGCGCTGGCAACCACAGACTGGTAGAAGATCTCCAACATTTTGCTGCACACGTTGAAGGATCTCAGTTTCCTCAGGAAGTAGAGTCTGCTCATCCCCTTCTTGTACACAGTCTCTGTGTTGGATTTCCAGTCCAGTCTGCTGTTGATCACCACTCCAAGGTATTTGTAGTCCTCCACCTCCTCCACCACCTCCCCTTTGATCTGTAGTGGCTGTGAAGGCGTCTTCTTCCTCCTGAAGTCCATCACCATCTCTCTGGTCTTGCTGATGTTCAGCCTCAGGTGGTTCTGTTCGGACCACTCAACAAAGTTGTCTATCAGTGTCCTGTACTCCCCCTCCTCTCCCTCTCTTATACACCCGACAACAGCTGAGTCATCAGAGAACTTCTGCAGGTGACATGACTCAGAGTTGTACTTAAAGTCAGTGGTGTATAAGGTGAAGAGGAAGGGAGAAAGCACAGTCCCCTGCGGAGCTCCTGTATCACTGACCACCACATCAGACAGCCCGCTGCCCAGACGGACAAACTGCAGGGGGTCCAGGAATGTCTTCACCTGTGTACTCAGCTGGGCTAGGACCAGTCTCTCCAGGACTTTCCTCACATGGGATGTGAGGGCGACTTGTCTGTAGTCAGCTGGGTCAGATGGCCTCGGCTTCTTGGGGACTGGAACCAAGCAGGATGTCGTCCACAGCTTCGGGACTTTCTCCTGACTCAGGCTCAGGTTGAACAGATGTTCCAGTACAGGAGACAGCTGGCTAGCACAGGTCTTCAGGATCCTGGATGTGATGCCATCAGGGCCTGCTGCCTTTCGCTGATTGAGTCTTTCCAGCTGCCTCTTTACCTGGCCTGAAGTCACCGTTGGGTGGTTAGTGCTGGTGTCCTCAGTGGGGGAAGGGGAGGAGGAGGAGAAGGAGGGGGGGAATGGAGAGGTGATATGCGGGAGAATGCAGGGGGGTGGTGCTAGCCATTTGGAACAGTGTGGGTGTGTGGGAGGCAGGGGAGGAGGAGGAGGAGAAGGAGGGGGGGCAGATGGAGAGGTGATGTGCAGGAGAATGCTGGGGGGTGGTGTGAGCCATTTGGGACAGTGTGGGTGTGTGGGTGGCAGGGGGCGTCTGAGAGGTGGCAGGAGGTGAGCTAAACCTGTTAAAAACTGGTTCAACTGGTTTGCTCTGTCCAGGCAACGCCATTGGCGTCATATGCGTCAATGGCGTTGGCATAAAGAAGATCCAGGGTTTTATTGTCTCTGGTGGGGCAGTCGATGTACTGATGAAAGTTATTTAAGGTGTTGTTCAGTGAAGCATGATTAAAATCACCTGTAATAACCATGAATGAATCCGGGTGTTCAGTCAGTAGGTTGGCGGCGGTGGAGCTGATGACGTCACAGGCAACCGCTGCATCAGCTGACGGGGGGATGTAAACAGCTATAGCAATGGTGGACGTGAACTCCCTAGGTAAATAGCATTCCCACAGCCAGCAGTTCCATATCGGGGGTGCAGAGACGTTCCTTCATGCTAACATGTCCGGGATTGCACCACCTCTCACTGACATAAAGTGCAAGTCCGCCACCCTTCTTCTTCAAACTTTTGAAAAAGTCTCTGTCTCCCCGTACCAAACTGTATCCTGGGACCTCAACGCTGCTGTCCGGGATGTGCGAGTGCAGCCATGTTTCACTGAAGCAAAATAAGCTACACTCACGGTATTCCCTCTGGGTCTTCACCAGCGCTGCCAGCTCGTCCGTTTTATTCCTCAAGGACCTCACGTTTCCCGTTATAATTGCCGCTGGTTTGTGTCTTCTCCTTTTTTCCCTCCTTTTTACTCCAGACCTGCAGCCCCGGCTTCTCCTCCCTAACTCCTGCCGGACCGCAGGTCTGTCTCCGGGCAGCAGCACAGGTCTACACAGCGCAATCAGCTGTTCGCGCATGTAAACAATGCTCCCACTGCTGCCGTCGGCATAGTTCCCAGTTACAAAAAGTAGGAAAAGTAGAAGAAAATGCGGAGAAGGGTAGCATTGCAAGTCCAGCCATTGTCACAACTCTAACAAACAGGTTGTGATTGATCAGAAAAGCAGAAAAAAAGAAAGAACGGACAAATAAACTAAACTTAAAAAACACGACGGGAGCTGCTGCTACAGGCTGCCACCTGGGACGGCGCCAAAAGCTAATGAGTTACGGCCGCCATTTTAGAAATGGGTGGGAAAGGATGACATAAGAGCCAGGCAGCGAGGGCACGGCCACAGGTCTAGTGCCATCTTCTGGTGAAAAATAAAATAGCTTTTTGTACTTGTGTATTTTAAGCTGTGGCCAACAGTGCTGGCGGGCGCATATGACTGATATGACACGGGCTGCGATTGGACATGCCTGTTTCAGTATATCTCTTTCCCTCCTGTCCCTGAATGACTATTCTCCCATCAGTGGCGCTGGACGTGCAGAACCAACAATACACAAACCCCCATTGTTGTTTTTTCCAGCTCCTCTCAGGTCACACAGAAAAGGAAAGCAGCCCTAATTGGCCTGCTCTTGACCTGCCGTGCTTCCTGTTAGCCTGGTGGGAAACTTTTTGTCAGATTAAGTTTGCAGCCAGCATTCTCTCCCACATTCTGATGTGTTTGATAGCCACAGGATTTTTCATACTTCCCTCCAACATGTTGGAGAGGGAGGGATACAGGAGAACAGAAAAGGGTTTGACACAGCTCCAACAAAGAGAGAATTGCAATGCAGTGACATTTTTATGTGCAATTAGCAACTGTGTGTGACCTTCAAGTCTGCAGTAACTAACAGAGACATGGCTTGGCACTGACGCACCAGTTGTTCTCACAGAGGCTTGCCCACCAAATTTCAATTTTTATTTTCGACCAGGAGTGGTAAAAGGGGGGGTGGAACTGCCTCTATCATTAAAAACATTTTGAACTCAATTGAAGTCTCTTTTAACAGTTACACATCCTTTGAGCATCATGCCTTTGTTTTTAGCAGTCCTCCTATTCTTTGTATAACAGTTTACAGACCACCCCACCATCATCCTACCTCTTTTATCAGTGAATTCTCTGAACTATTATCAATCATACACACCAACTATAACAAAATTCTAATAACTGGTGATTTTAACCTACATGTCGATAATAGCTCTGACGCAATGTCCAATGACTTTTTAAATCTTTTAAGTTGCATGGATTTTAAACAGCACGTCACACAGCCGACTCACAACAGAGGACACACCGTGGACCTGGTTAATAACCTATGGCCTGTCCACTGGTGTGTCCTCTGTCGTTGACCTGGCTGTGTCTGACCACTACTGTGTGTATTTTAACATCACCAGTTTTAACCACCAGGAGGCCCCGGTGAGAACGGTGAGGAAATGCTACATTACTCCTGAAGTGGCTCCAAATTTTATGGAGATTTTAAAGAGCACTCCTGCAGAAATTTTTACCTGCTTCTTGTGATTTTATTGTTGACAATTTTAACAGCAAACTGAAAACAACACTGGACTCTGTCGCTCCACTTTTAACCAAAACCATAAAAACCAAACCTACACCACCGTGGAGAAATAACGACGAAATCAAAAAACTCAAAAGAAATTGCAGGAGTGCAGAGAGGAGGTGGAGAAAAAACAAACTGACAATTCACTATGAAATATTGTGTGAACAGCAGAAAATCTACAATAACACAGTCAAACTGGCACGAATCTCTCATTTTTCAAGACTCATCACAGACCATAAAAACAACACCAAATTCCTGTTCTCCACCATCGATCGTTTAACTAATAGCAATTTTAAAAAACCCTCCAAACCCCCATCAGATGCCCTCTGTGAGGACTTTGCAGACCACTTCAGAAATAAAATCGATAATATCAGATCCAGTCTTTTACCCCAACAGAATTTGTTTTTTAACACACCTGTACCACTACTTTTACCTGAGGAAACACTTGTCATGACCCGTGCCATGCACGGCGGTTTAGTTTAGTTTTTCTCTTGTTGATCTTTTGCCTTGTTCCTTGTAAGTGTTCATTGTAGTGTCTTCTTTGTTCAGGTTTGTTTCTCTGTTCTACTGTGTATTCCTAATGTCCTCATAGTCATGCCATGTCCTATGTTAGAGTTCTGTATTGTCTTAGTCTGTACCCTTGCCCTGTCTTGTTCGTATTTTGTTAAGTTCCCCATTGTGTCTTGTCCGCCTGGTTTTGGTTACTTCCTGTTTTATTTTGAAGGTTCATGTTATGTGTCTTTTGTTACTTTACTTCCTGTGTTTTCCCTCCCGTGTGATTGTCTGATCGTTCCCACCTGTGCGTCATTAGTGTTTGCCCCTAGTGTATTTAAGTCTGTGTCTTCCCTTTGTCCTTTTCGGGTCATTGTCTGTGTAACCTTGCTGCCACCCATCTTCACCATAGTCATAGTTCTACCCTAGTTCCTTAGTTCCAAGAGTGTTGTCTTGTTTCATGTAAGTGTTTCATGTTGCGTTTCCTTTGTTCCTGTCCGTGTTTCTGTTCAGGTTTGAGTTGTTCCTTGTTTCGACTTTGTCTTTAGTTGCCACAGTTCTGGTTTGTTTATCGCCGTTTTCTTGTCTTTGTTCATGTCTTGTCTTATGTAGAGTCCCCGTCCTTATTGTTGTCTGCGTTTCCCTCATTAGTTTTCGTTCCCTGCCATGTTCTTTTCATAGTGTTATTTGTTTGTTACATTATAATCTAGTTTCTGTGTTCTTGTCTTAAGTTATAGTTTAGCCGATTTATTCTCCTCGTTTAAGAGCGATTTTCTGTTTATTTACTTTTGTTATTCAGATTCTTGTTCCTCAATTTGCTAGGAGTGCATTTTGAGTTAGTTTCTCTTACCAAGTTCTTCAGTTGGTCAGTCCGTTTCATAGCCTTTTGTGTTTTCCTAGGAACGTTTTTTGGTTTTCTAGTTTTGTAGCCATAGTGTTTTAGTTTTGTCATGTTCTATGTTACCTCCTGTTGCTAGTCTTGGTGTCTTTAGTAGTCTTGTTCTAAGTTAGTTAGTTCTTGTGCTGTCCCTGTTCCATCCATGCCCCGTTGTGTTTATTGAGTGTGTTAAGTAGTTTCATTAGTTGTAGGTTTTCGTTGTCTCAATAAATTTATTAATTACAATCTAGCCTATCCCTTGGTTTGTCTGTGTTCATGTCCTGATTGAGTTTTCCTTTTATTGTATTATCCATAGTCTTGCCCTGTGTGATAGTGAGTTCCTTGTGTTGTCCTAGTCTTGTCTCGTTGTGTTGCGTGTTGTTAATCCATGCTTCCCGTTGTGTCTGCACCTGGGTTCAACCCTTAAATTCACCCCTAGTTCCCCTCATAGTCTCCCTTAAGTCCCCCACCTTCCTGACAACACTGGAGAGTTTTGCCCTGGTGGACGCAAGGACACTTGGTCGAGCTTTCTCCCAAGTAAACCCAACAACCTGCCTTTTACACCCAATTCCCACATCACTTTTAAAAACATTTTATGGCTTCGAGGAACAGATTTTAAATATTGTAAATTACTCTCTTCAGACGGGTGTCTTCCCCGCCGCCTTTAAAACATCGGTGGTGAAGCCTCTTCTGAAGAAGAGTAACCTAGACCCCAACATTTTTAATAACTACAGACCTGTGTCCAACTTACCATTTTTAAGTAAAATATTAGAAAAGCTGGTTTTTAATCAAGTAAATGATTTTTTAAATAGTATCAATATTTTAGAAAAAATACCAATCTGGTTTTAGGATGAACCACAGAGACAGCCCTTTTAAAGATTTTAAATTAAATTAGTTAAACGCAGATTCACAAACTCAGTCTTGGTACTACTGGATCTAAGTGCTGCCTTTGATACAGTAGATCACCATATTTTATTAAACAGACTGAGAAACCTAGTCGGCCTCTCTGGTACTGTTTTTAACTGGTTCAGCTCCTATCTCACAGATCGATATTTCTGGGTAAGTTTGGATACATGTTCCTCCAGAACACATAAAATAAGTTGTGGGGTGCCCCAAAGGTCAATTTTAGGTCCAATTCTTTTTAATCTATATATGCTTCCCCTTGGGGACGTCATCAGGAGACACGGCATCAGCTTCCACAGTTATGCAGATGATACACAGCTGTACATTGCCATGTCTCCTGAAGACACAGGGCCAATTGATGCCCTTTTTAACTGTATTTTAGATATAAATTCATGGATGGCAGAGAATTTCCTACAGCTTAACCAGGACAAAACAGAGGTCTTAGTCATTGGTCCTAAAGGCAAGAGAGAGAAACTTTTACCAATACTACAAGATTTCAAACCAACACAATGTGTAAAGAACCTGGGCGTCATTTTTGACTCTGAGCTGAATTTATTCCACATATTAAAAATGTAACAAAAATAAGTTTTTATCATCTTAAAAATATAGCCAGAGTCCGCCCATTTCCCTCTCAAGCTAACACGGAGGTGCTGATGCATGCCTTTATCTCCTGTCGTTTAGACTACTGTAATGCCCTGCTCTCTGGCCTCCCCAAAAAGACCATTTCTAACCTGCAACTATGACAGAAGTCAGCCACACGCATGCTGACGAAGACCAGAGGGCGGGCTCACATTACACCGATTTTAAAATCGCTGCATTGGCTCCCTGTGTGTTTCAGGATCTATTTTAAGGTTCTTTTAATAGTTTTTAAATGTCTTAATGGTCTTCGGCCCACTTATTTATCTGACATGCTTTTATCATATCAACCCTTGCGGGTCCTGAGGTCCTCCGGCACTGGACTTTTAATTATTCCTAGAGTTAATACAAAAACCCACGGGGAGGCTGCATTCAGCCATTATGGCCCTCGACTATGGAATAGCCTGCCGGAGAGCATCAGGACTGCAGAGACTGTTGATGTTTTTAAAAGGAGGCTCAAGACTCACCTTTTTGGTTTGGCCTTTAACTGATCTCTTTTAAACTTTGAATTCTTCTATTATGCTATTTTTACTTCTTATATTTCTTATGACTTGTTTTTAGTTATGCACTTTATCAGTATTACATCTTAAAATCTTATTACTTTTATTTGTTATTCACTATTTATTAGTTATTTATTTATTTGTCTATTTTACCTCTACATTTTTAACTTTCTTAAAGCTTTTAATTTTTGTGCATTATACCTGCTTTTATCTTTAATTTATTTGGTTATTTATCTATTTATTTATTTTTTTCTTTAGTCTTTTAGTTTCTAGCTTTAGTGTTTCCTCATGGGGGGCCTCCACACTGGGGTGTATGCCCGGTCTGCCCAGCCCGAGTGGCCGCAGGCTGTGACGCTTCCTCGGTGTGGATGGCTCCCATAGCTGTTTCCTCACATGGTTCCTCAGTTACCTGCCATGTCTCAGCACTGTGTGTGTGTGTGTGTGTGTGTGTGCATTTTGTGAGTGTGTGTGTGAGCACATGTGTGTATATCTGAAAGCGAGATATTGTCTGTCATATTATGCTTTTATTCTCTCTGTTGTTGTATTATTTTATCTTGTGAAGCACTTTGTGTTGCATTTTAAATGGATAAAAGTGCTATATAAATAAAGTTTGATTGATTGTTAACTTTGTCTTGGCCCCTTCATACCATCACCTTTTAAGATGACGTGTTGAATTTGTTAGCAAACAGGTGCTCATTGACACGTCCACCTGCTGAATGTTCATCTAATATTTACTCTCTTTTAGCTCTGTCTGGTTCTTCAGCGCCTAAATGCTCCACTATGTTCTGACTGTGGGTGTCTGTTGTTTGCTGTTGTGCAGGTAGTGTACAGTGAGGTTTTGTGGCTTCTCCTCTGAAAACGGCTTTTCAGATCTGTCCAGAGATGCTCTATTGGGTTCAGGTCTTAGTGCCTGATTTTCTGTTCAGAATTGTGGCCAAATAGTTCAATCTTTGTTTCATCAGACCAGAGGATTTTGTTGCTCGTGGTCTGAGAGGCTTTCAGGTGCCTTTTGGCCAACTCCCAGCAGGTTGTCCTGAACCATTTAGTGAGGGTCATATACCATATAGGGCTGATTGATTGAGTGTTTGTCCTTCTGCAGGGTTCATCCATCTCCACAAAGCACCTCTGGATCTCATTTATAGTGACCACTGATTTCTTGGTTACTTGTCTGACCAAGTCCCTTTGCCCCTGATTGCTCTGGTACTATAGACAGCAAATACAGTGGGGGGAGAGAACATCACATGTTGTGGGAAACCTGCCTGTCCTGAAATGAATTACCAAGCTTTGATGGCACGATAAAAAACGTTTGCTCGTCAGCTACAGGGCCACAATTGAAAGCATCCGCTGCCTTAGTGTGACAGTGTGGTATGGCAGCTGCACGGCACAGGAGAGGAAACAACTGGCACGGGGGGTTAAAACTGCACAGGGCATCGTGGGCTGCCCCCTTCCTGACCTAGATTCTATTTATGCAGGCCGGGTCAGGAAGAGGTAAAGATCCATCGCCACGGACACCAGCCATCCGGGCCACAGACTGTTTGTACCGCTTCCATCAGGAAAGTGGTACAGGAACATCCGCACCACCACTAACAGACTGAGGGACAGCTTCTTCCCCAGAGCTATCACCCCAGCAGCCCCTCACTGGAGTGAGAGACTGTGAGAACTATGAGCCTCTGCACACTGCACTTTACACCTACACCTTCACCTCCACCTGTACCTTCTGTGTACTTAACATTTAAGTACACACACACACTTAACTAAATTATATACATTTATCAGTATATTGGTACATTTCATTGGTGTATTTTATTGTTTACTGTTTATATACATTTTAGTATATTTCATTCTGTCGGTACATTTCACTGGTATATTTTATTCTGTTGGTACATTTCATTGGTATATTTCATTGTTTATTGTTTAGTATATTTTTATTGTCTTAGTATATTTTCATTTCTGGTATATTTTTAATTGCATTTACGAATATTTTAATTGCATGTTGGTTTATTTTATTCTAGTATCTTTTAGAATCTTTCTTATCTTTCTTATTGACTTGTTTCTTACATGGGGGTTGCAATGCAAATTTCATTGACATGTCATGCTCAATGACAATAAAGAAATCTTGAATCTTGAAAATGTGTCATTGATACTCGAACAACCAGTCTCAAAGAGATCTGTTGATCCACTCAAAGCAGTGCTAATGTGGCGCATGCTCTGCTAAAATACCACACATATTCATTAAATACTTCATAAATATATACATATAAATATTAAATAATTAACAATGCTGACAATTTCAGAAAAGGTGGCCCTGACAGACGAGGATGTGGAAGAAATATAATGAGTGTAAGATGTGTAACATAATCCATAATTGCTTTTGATAACTTAATTGCAGGGAATTATTTTTTTTTACTTCTATAAAAATACAGAGAACAGAATTGTGCTTGTAAAATACTTCCCATAATTATTACTTTTGATTTGTCAAAGAAGGAAGAACATGGCCCCGCCCCCTGGTTACTGTTGCTATAGCTTACAGCCACAGTCTTTTGTGCCAAACCAGCTCACATACGGACACCTGACACACGCAGTGTTTTTTTTTTAAACTTTATTTAACAAAATATGCAAACAATCATGTACAACCAACATGGCTTACATCCTTTTTTTTTAACGTTTCAGAGGCACAGGTGCATAGGAAGAGTGCAAAAGACAGAATTTACAAGTAAAAGGGTTAAAATAAAAATAAAATAAAATAGAAAATTAGCTAGGGCTTTTGTCGTAGATCATATTTTTCAAATAAACTGTAAAGTTTCATTGCATATTTACCTTTCATTATGTTAAGGTCTTTGGTGAAGGAAATAAATTTGCTATGAAATACAATGAATCCAGGTTTCACTTTAATATATTTACATTTTTGTATGTAAAATTTTCCAAGTTTAACTACATTGTTGACCAGAAAGTCCTATTCATCATTGTCCATAACAACACCATAACGTCCTTGTGAGTGAAGGGTTCAAGTTGGATTTTTGTGTGCAACCAGTCATGTATATCAGTCCAGAGTTCTTCAGAAAACATACAATAAAATACACATTTATTGATTCAATACCAAATATCTGTCGTAACAGTTCCCCAGATGGATATACACCATTTAAAAATTTTAAATAAATTTCTTTTGCTTTTTGATTTATTGGAAATTTTAAGTATTTAGAGCGTAAAGAATATATATCTTTAGAGAAGATTTGTTTGATGTAATTTCGAAAGGACAATATATAGGGTGTGTGATGTTGTCAAACATTTAATTGTTTTATTAGGAATTTTGATGCTTTCAAAGTCACAGCTTCCAATTAGGAGATGAGGAAGATTAGGAGAGATGTGAGTCCGATTTGAAACAATTCCTTGAATTAAATTTAGAGTAGGATTAGGGATGGCTTTCATTATGGATGCAAAGGACTTACGATCAACTAATTCAGGCAAAAACGTTAATATATCATCACACACCCGTCTTCGTCAACCAAATGAATTAAGGATACCTTTATCCATCCAGACCTTGTTAAACAGCGATTTGTTTTTAACTGTAATGTATCTACTGTTCCATATTGGTGTGTTGTGCGGAGTGAAATTATGATTGTACAAAAGTTTCCAATACAAAAGGACTTGCTGGTGAAACAGGGATAATTTGACAGGGAGCTTATGAATACTGAAATCACATTTTAAAAGTCAATGCCTCCAAGTTTCTTGAAGATTTCTCTGGGGATATGATTCGGACACATGCAGTGTTGCCGCTGTTGACTTTCTTCCTGGACTCAGCGATTTTTCAGACTCTAAGTGACTTCATTTTATTTCTAAAAAGCGACTAACGACAAATCTAGTATTAGCAGGGGACCTCATGTTGTTCAGAAATTATCCCCGCATATGTGCTTCGTCCGGCACGTCTGTATTTTACTCAAATTCATTGACATTATCCCCCGGATATGTCGAGGCTGGGCACGCCACCTGGGAGAGGATGGCCCTCTCTTCCCCTTCGCAGGTGAAGTGAATGAGGGGAAGACAACGCTCGGTGTCCGCTCTTTTTTTTACCTCAACTGCAGAAGGCCTTTATTTCTAATTCCCTCTGTTTGATAAGTGTAATTGGTTATATTTTAGTACGAAGTCTCGTTTTGATCCGCTCCCGTTTGTCCTGCTAAAGATACTGCGCACGCTGTTAATACAAACTCAACACTTCCTGTATCCATTTCAAACTAAAAGCGCTGTCGTGTTTCAGTGGACAGAAACTCTTAAGTTCTGAACAAGGCTTTTATTATGAAACATGTACAGGAACGTGTTGTAGAAAATTCATTGACTTGCAATCATGTGGCACTTTACAGTCCTACAAAATACAGTTCGGCTGA
Source organism: Chelmon rostratus (assembly GCF_017976325.1). Taxonomy (NCBI): domain Eukaryota; kingdom Metazoa; phylum Chordata; class Actinopteri; order Chaetodontiformes; family Chaetodontidae; genus Chelmon; species Chelmon rostratus. Next base: position 22,451,216 of record NC_055674.1, read on the forward strand.
GACATTAACACACATACACTCGCAGTGACTGAAATAGGACAATAACACTTAAGATGAGTCATCCGAACAACAATATGTTGAAAATGGCATGATTATATTGTTGAATATATCCAATTAAAACAATGGAAATGTGTTATTATTCTTATCCAAAATGATGCTGTCACTACTGAACAAGGACTTGAACCCAAATGCAGGACTCAGGAGACAAAGTGCAAAACAAACAATCTTTAATGACAAAGTAACAAAATAAATCGCTTTTTACAGAGGAAGACACAAACTATTCTAATAACTAAAGATCGCTCTCAAAGAGGAAAACAAAAATCACTCTTACGAGGAAAATGACTGTGACAGGAAAAGACAAGGCAAAGTATCAAAATAAAGCAAGGCAAGACTATGGTATTTAACTACTAGACAAAGTAACAAAGAAATACAAAACCTGGTAACAAGACGTGGCATGGAATGGCGTAGGTTCAGACTGCAAAAGACAAGACGAACTGGCACGGGACAAAGGGAAACGCAGAATATATATACACATCAGGTAATTGGGAACAGGTGGAAACAATCAGGGCGGGGTAGACAATCAGACAAGCGGGAAGGACACCAGGAAGTCAAGGGCCTGAAACGAGAGGAGAGTTATGTTTCATAATAAAACAGGAAGTCACAAGACAACATGGACACAGGACAAAAACATAACATAACTTCTTGGACATGACAGTTGCAAACACAAAGATGAAAAAGGCTATTATTAAATTGTATTATTAACTAAGATGGCTATTTGATATTTTATTGAGATGGTACAAATTTAAAATGGTAAAAAATTATTTGACATGCTTTCATGATTTGATCGGGATTGTATGAAGCTTCAGTGTTGCTGTCACATGATTGTAAATCCAATCCAAATGTTAACATTTTATCTGTTTACACTGGTGAGTGCTCTCTTTGATTTGTGAATTGTGAACTTTAGTGTATTCCTGCACTTGTACTCATGCCTGTAATATATTTATCTTATCTTTGCAGTTTGATCAGTGTTTCATTTTGAGGTTATGCTGAATTCATTTAGTTAATTTAAACACAAGATACTTGTGCTCAAAAAGAGGATTCATTCTCAGTGAAGAACCTTGGAGCCCTAATCTGCCTCTATACATGCCAAAGAGCAGTGATTCCTAACACGTCTCTGCGGGTCATCAGGTGGAAACCTCCCTTCAACACTGTTTCGCCTACTTAGTCCCACTACACCTCCAGGAGGCTAGGCGGTGAGCTCCGGCGTCCCAGAGTCACCCCCCCTAGTGCCAGTTCACACTGCTCCTACACAATCCAAACAGCACTGCCACGTTCAACTGACCCAGAGATGCTCCAGGTAGTGGCCTGTACTGATGCTACCATTTAACTATTGCTAATGCTAATGCTAACCGCCCCCATGTGAAGAACAGAAGAAGACAATACAGTTCCAATGCTACCATTTAGCTAATGTTAAGTGCTAGCCGCTACCTGCTAAGAGGAACAGAAGAAGACAATAACGCTAGATTCACCTATACTGTTAATGTTAACTGCTAACTAACTGCTAGGATACTATCATACTACCACCGCTTTAGCTATTGTTAGCTGCTACAATGCTTCCACAGGCCTAGATGCCACATGTAACTGTCGACTGCCACACGACCATCATCTACCCCTGCCTCTCACCAACTGCACCAATAAAAGCGGGGTGGGAATACAAACCCTGGTTCGGGTAGGGGGTAGAAAATTTAGTGGGTGCTGAAGGTGGAGGCCTAAGCCATAGACCAGATTTAACAGCCTCTTCCAACATTTCCTTCAAGAAGCAACAAACCCTACCATTTCCTTCAAAACGCAAACAGAGCAGGAAAACAAACCCTAACATTTCCTTCAAGAAGCAAACAAAACAGGTAAACAGCCAAAAAGATCAAAAAACAAGCCAACGCTGTATCTTACAACGCAAACTCACCTGAACAGGCCGCATGGTCCCAAAGAGAGTCTCTAGCTGGCCACACCCCCACCTTATCTAGACTTCCTCTTCCTGGTTCTCTTCCTATTGGGAGAGCGAGAAGATGGGGCGGGGAAAGCAGAGCAGAGGAGGGGTGTCTTGTTCAGACTTTAACCTCTTCTCCCGCCAGGTTAGGCATGCATGTCCTCTGATAAGGGTAATGTTGGAACTGTTGTTACCAGTTCATGGCTTACTCCATGTGTACTTTTGAGAGGTAAATGGTGACTGGTCATTTTTCCTATGTTACTGTCATTTATTTTTACATGCTGAAGGCCAACATCACATGATGTGATGTCGTGTTAGAGTGTCTTGTTGATCATAATACATTTTTTTCCCATAGCCAGTTGTCACGTGTTACTTGGGGTGGATGTGTATGTCTACTTTAATAGCCACTTTAATTTAATGTCTACTTTAATTTTTACTGCTTGCTATTTCGATATTTTATTATTATGTATATAATTTTTTACTGCTTGCTATTTCGATATTTTATTATATATAGTTTGTTCTTACAGTCACGGTACACTTAATTTTCACTGCCATTTGCATTTGATATTCCTTTTGTGCAATACTTTTTACTACTGTTTACTATTTGGCTATTTTATTATTTTGTTATGTAAATAATCTTTTTACTGCTCGCTATTTTTATATTTTTATTATGCATAGTTTGTTCTTTATAGTCTTATTTTCACTTATTTCACTGTGTGTAATGCTGCTGCTGCACTGCAATTTCCCATCTTGGGATAAATAAAGTATATCTATCTATCTATCTATCTATCTAGACAAATAGATTACAACCAATCTCCTCATCGAGTCTAGATTAGCGGTTGAACCCCTGTTTCCATTCACGAATTCAGCATTACCTTTAAAGTGCTAGGTGCAGGGGGGGTTACACCAGGATGCCTGATGCATTCGTATTGTTGTTCGGCCTGATTATGTGTTCAATCTACACTAGCCAAAGAAACTCCTCCATATGATGACCTTTATCCAAAACACAGTGATGTGTGTTAATGCTTTTTGTGCCTCTGTCTCAGTGACAGGCCTGGCCTATTCTGTTGTTTGTTAGTAAGAGTGTAACGATACATATATTCATCCCAGATCATCATGGTGTGGTTCTTGAAATTGGCTGTAATTGTGTGAATTTAATTTAATTGTGAATATGTTGCACTTGTCTAATGGACATTTTTTTATTTATTCATTTTATGTTTGCGAGTATACAGCACAGGGTATTTTCTTACTGACAGTATGTAGCATTTGTGCCTTAACTATCAGAATAAGAATTATGACCAATGAAGCACTTTTTAATAATTTTTTAATTATTTTGAAAGTAAAATAAAAAATATTCTGAATTGGATGGATGGATGTTTTTGTTACTTTATTTATTTTTTTATTTTATTTTGTTGTTTTTCTTTGCTGGACTAAAAGTGTACAGAACTGTGACAGTACAACAAAGACATACTGAACTGTGAAAGTCACCAGGATTTATCATCTGGGGACCAAGAATGTCTGCACAAAATTCGATTTGATGTGATTTATTTTATTTTATTTTATTTTATTTTTTTGCCAGTTACATTTTGGCAAAGTGGGAGGAAACCGGAGCACCCGGAGTAAACCCTCACACTGAACACATGCATGCAAGAACATGCAAACTCTCCACAGAAAGCGGCTACAAGCAAGAAACGTGGGCAATGGGAATGTAGGGAAACTATGTGGAGATAGGGGATGCAGACAAGAGAGGTAGGGAACAGGGATGCTTTAGATAGGCCATTTACGTCCTATGACCTGCAGCTTGTTGTGCTCCAGGGGCTGTTTGGAAATGGGTGGGGGGCGAGCTGCTGGAGGCTGAGTGGCTGCTCTGGGCACTCTTTAGACTCGGGGGGTGGGGGCGGACTAAAGCAGCATGTCCCATCTCTTGAGAAGCAGCGGGTTTGCTGGACAGGGAGGACTTGGCTTTGTCTTCAGCTTTGCACATGCTTCCTTTGGTAGAGACTGGAGGTAGTTTAGGTCCTACTTTGTTGATGGCAAGTGCGTGTGTGAATTTGTATCCCTTGTCAATATGCTTGTCCCAACAATATTGATCTGCTCTGAATGAGTTGTACCATCCAGCTCCGGGCTGACTGGGGTGTCTGTGTGACTAGCTTCACACATGCTTTCTTTGGGAGAGATTGGAGGTAGTTTAGGTCCTACTTTTTTGATGACAAGTGCGTCTGTGATTTTGTGTCCCTTGTCAATATACTTGTCCAGCCCAACGATATTGACCTGCTCTGAATGAGTTGTACCATCCAGCTCCGGGCTGACTGGGGTGTCTGTGTGACTAGCTTCACACATGCTTTCTTTGGGAGAGATTGGAGGTAGTTTAAGTCCTACTGTTTTGATGACAAGTGCGTCTGTGATTTTGTGACCCTTGTCAATATGCTTGTCCAGCCCAACGATATTGACCTGCTCTGAATGAGTTGTACCATTCAGCTCCGGGCTGACTGGGGTGTCTGTGTGACTAGCTTCACACATGCTTTCTTTGGGAGAGATTGGAGGTAGTTTAAGTCCTACTGTTTTGATGACAAGTGCGTCTGTGAATTTGTGACCCTTGTTAATACGCTTGTCCAGCCCAACGATATTGACCTGCCCTGAGTGAGTTGTGCCATCCACCTCAGTCTGTCTATGTTTCTTCATGTGCTGCAGGTTGGCTTGTCGCTGACTGGCTGAGATGATTGTGTGATTGTGTGGTTTCAAGTTCATGCGCTGCTGTCGAACCTCTTCCAGAGCAGAAGAAGTCATTGGCTTGATGAATCTGCGTGAGGGGAACCGGGGCGCAGAAGGCAGTGTCTTTGAAGGCGGTGAAGGGATGTAATTGGTAACAGGTCTGTCACAGGAGATGCAGTTAAATCTGTGTAGAAGTTGTTTTCTCAAACCCGCTGCATCGTCATGCTCTGGAGCTTCAAGAGCCTCCAGCTTCTTGTGGATATTCTTCCAGTGACCCACCAGCTGCTCCTTCAGCGAATCCAACTCAATGCTGTTTAACTTGGTTTCCATCTCAGTAGAGAGTTTGGAAATGACTTTGTGCCAGTCCTGCTCCTGGCCGATCACCTTGTTCAGCAGCTCGTCGAACAAGGCATTGAGCTGTTCTGTCATATTGTCAAAGTGCAGTTGGCTCACTTTGCTTTCCAGATCAGATTTATCTGCTTTGGTCGCTATGTCAGCCATATGCTTCTTAGCCTTCATCTCCAGCTGCTCCATCTTCCAAAACATTTTCTGTAAGTGGCTCTGTTGTTTTCTGGTGTCCCCCTGCAGACAACTGCTGGCTTCATGGAGTTTTTTACACTCTGCTTGAAGCTTCAGGATCACCTTCTGCCAGTCGTTCTGTAACTCCACATACTCTCTCTTTTCCTGTGACTCTGAAAAGTCTCTAGTCTGCTGCTGCTGGAGGAGGACGTTCATAGTGTCCTGCAGCTGCTCATAGTTTTGAAGCACAAGGTCGAGATCACTCCTAATGTTTTCTATGCTGCTGGTCAATTGGCTATTTTTCTCATCCTGTCCTGCCTTATCCTGGTCACTGCTGAAAAGCTTAACCCCGCCCATAAGCACATCCTCCCACAAGGGTCGTACGTCAGAAATCTCAGAATTTATGTCCTCCACTGTCTTCTCAAACAAAGCCTCTTTCTCCTTCAACTGCTTGATGTCATGCGCCAGCTTCTGCACATGCCTCCAGAGGTGGAGCTCATGAGGGGCTTTGCTGTCTGAGTCCACGCTCCCTGAAGCTGCCTCCGAGGTGGGTTCTCTTCCTTGGCTCATTAAATTCATAAACATGTCCTCCAAATTGTCCAGTTTTTCCCGGTCACTCATCAGGATGCTTATTAGGGCTTTCTGGTGGCCCAGTTCACCCATCATCTCGTTCAACATCTCTGGGTTTCCTCTTACACTGAGCCGAGCCGACTGCGCGTGGTCACGTGTGAGACGCTGCAGCAGCTTGATGTCTTCCTGCATATCCTGCACAGACCTCCAGAGGAGGGCTTGCTGTCTGATCTCATTAGAGACTTTCTTGTCTGAGTCCACGCTCCCTGAAGCTGCCTCTGAGGTGGGTTCTCTTTCTTGGCTCATTAAATTCATAAGCATGTCCTCCAAATTGTCCAGTTTTTCCCGGTCACTCATCAGGGTGTCTATTAAGGCTTTCTGCTGGTTCAGTTCATCCATCATGTTCTTCAACATCTCTGGGTTTTCTCTTGCACTGAGTGGAGCTGACTGCACATGGTCATAAGTGAGACACTGACTTAGCTCCTCTGAGTCTGGAGACTTCTGCAGTGTGTCCCTCAGAGATCCCATGGTTTCTTCTGTAGCATCCACAGGATCGCAGCCCTTCTCCGCAACAGTGACTGTCTCTGCTTTACCACCAACCATCTTCAGTTGGTGGCGGAGCTCCTTAACCTCTTCCATCAACTGATGGTTTTGGTTCTTGAGTTCCTGTATAAACTCCATGACTTCAGACATGCCATCTTTGCAAGTCTGAATGTGGGACTGGCAACTGCACTGGTCATCCACAGCGGGGCTGGAGGAGGGTGTGGGAGATGAAGAGGAGGCTGTCTGCTCTGGTAGCTGCTCCACTGTGGAGCTGCCCCTCTTAATCAGCTCAAGGAGCACGGTGTGCAAGGCAGCGAAGTTAACACTTTTCCCGTGACCTTGCTCAAGGGCTTGATTTAACAAGCCAGTCAAATAAACTTCGTCTGACATTTTGATTTGTGTGGTCTCCATTCTTAGAAATTAAATGTTATTTTCTTAATGTCTTCTCTTAATCTTAATCTAAATCGTTCTTTTTCTATTAAGTTAGCAATTGTGTCCCACGGACATTGTCTCTCAAACAAAGATCAAAGGCAGCAATGATGCCTTTGATCCATGACATCATTTGAATTCCTTTTCTAGGCCCCGCCCCCTGGTTACTGTTGCTATAGCTTACAGCCACAGTCTTTTGTGCCAAACCAGCTAACGTTATCCCCGCCCCCTCACTCACATAGGGGCACCTGACACACGCGGTGTTGCCGCTGTTGACTTTCTTCCTGGACTTAGCGATTTTTCAGACTCTCTAAGTGACTTTATTTTATTCCTAAAAAGCGACTAACGACAAATCTAGTATTAGCAGGGGACCTCGTGTTGTTCAGAAATTGTCCCCACATATGTGCTTCGTGCGGCACATTCACACGGGATTAGCGAAGTTTGATAAGTGTAATTGGTTATATTTTAGTCCGAGTTCTCGTTTTGATCCGCTCCCGTTTGTCCTGCTAAAGATACTGCGCACGCTGTTAATACAAACTCAACACTTCCTGTATCCATTTCAAATTAAAAGCGCTGTCGTGTTTCAGTGGACAGAAACTCTTAAGTTCTGAACAAGGCTTTTATTATGAAAAATGTACAGGAATGTGTTGTGGAAAATTCATTGACTTGCAATCATGTGGCACTTTACATTCCTACAAAATACAGTTCGGATGAGACATTAACACACATGCACTCGCAGTGACTGAAATAGGACAATAACACTTAAGATGAGTAATCAGAACAGCAAATGTTGAAAATAGCATGATTATATTGTTGAATATATCCAATTAAAACAATGGAAATGTGTTATTATTCTTATCCAAAATGATGCAAACACAAAGATGAAAAAGGCTATTATTAAATTGTATTATTAACTAAGATGACTATTTTATGAAGATAATACAAATTTAAAACTGCAAAAACATTATTTGATATGCTTTCATGATTTGATCTGGATTATATGAAGCTTCAGTGTTGCTGTCACATGATTGTAAATGTTAACATTTTATCTGTTTACAGTGGTGAGTGCTCTAATGCAATTTTGATTTGTGAATTGTGAACTTTTGTGTATTTCTGCACTTGAACTCACACCCATGGACGAAATTTAGATTTTAGAGGTGGGGTGGACATAAAACGTAATGAATCCAGGGAAATTCTTTAAACCACTTCTCTTGGAAATGGAGGGTTCTGTTTTTGAACTGCGATTTCCTTTGGATTGGGCTGATATGGCTCTGTTATCTGATCTGGCCCTGTTCTTCCATCTTGTGCTCCTTTACTGCCTGAGCATCTGCTGACCCCTGGCTGTTGCTTATCCAGCTAAGATAAACATAACAGAAGGTGGAATATCTATGAGCAATTTATAAATTAATGAATTACTAATTAATAATGACAAAAATATTGCCTAATAAGCTAGTTTATGTCACTCCTTCCCTACAGTGAGTTCTTGACACAGCTCATGTCACAATGCTTACTCTCAGGACTAATTTTTATTCTTTCAACCTCACCTGTGAGCCTCCAGCCTCTCCTTCTCTACCTCATCCAGCTTCTCCTCCTCTTCCTCCTCCAACCTCTTCTCCTTCATCTCCTCCAGCTTCAGCTTCTCTCCCTCCGCCAACCTCTTCTCCTTCATCTCCTCCAGCTTCACCTCCTCTCCCTCCTCCGACCTCTTCTCCTTCATCTCCTCCAGCTTCACCTCCTCTCCCTCCTCCAGCCTCTTCTTCATCTCCTCCAGCTTCACCTCCTCTCCCTCCTCCAGCCTCTTCTTCATCTCCTCCAGCTTCACCTCCTCTCCCTCCTCCATCTCCTCCAGCCTCTCCTCCTCTACCTCCTCCTGTATCACCCTCTGCATCTCCATCACCTGACAAAAATATATTGATGATATATTGATTGATAGTTTCACAATTACCATGAGTATGGACGTATAAAATCACTCGTCAATCATTTGTAATCTGAGGTTTTATTGTATGTTTCCCTAAATCTTTCATTGTTGGTGTTTTTTAAAAACAGTTGCTGCCTTTCAACACACATAAAAATAATAAATAAAAATAATCAAAAGTGTAGGCTATTTCTTTGGCATTAAATATAAGTTTAAAAAAATCTCTGCATTTTTGAGGTTCTACAGTAGGCTAATACATTTTATTTATCAGCACTTCAAAACTCACAGACACTTTACAAGATTATTGAGAGCTTTGTAAATGATGAGGACGATCTTGCAGTGGATGCGGCTTTATTGGGAGTTGAAGTGAAGGTGTTGCAGGATAGGCAGCCTGTAATTTGAGCAACTTACACTTTGACTTTTAAAGAAGTCTCTAATGTCCAGTTTCCTTTTTTTGACATCCTGCTGCGCTCGCGCGCACATACACACACCACACAGAGGCACGCCGCACGCACACACGCGATTCACAACATAGATAGCACATGGACATAAATTAAACATAAATAAATCTCTAATATTACAATCCGTCTTGCTGACGTGACCCAGGCAGAACAAACGTCCAACATGATGTTCAACAACTTAGCCTACAGGCAGCGGCAGATTACCGGGAAGCGTCTCTTAGTTTAATGTAGTGTAACACTGGTTTTGGACGGTAAAAACTGCAGGGGACATGTGACAGTGAGTATAAGCAAAATCCTTTTCTGTCTGGTGAAGGTTTAAGAATAGCAGTTAATCTTTACATTGATGATTTTGAGATTTGTAACCCTCTTGGGACATCTCCTAAGAAGCACAAACACTGTGGTGTGGGTAATTTGCCAGCAGGCTCCCATTCAACACAAACCTCAATCTAAGATTCAAGATTCAAGATTCTTTTATCGTCATTGAGCATGACATGTCAATGAAATTTGCATTGCGACCTCCATGTTAGAAACAAGATAATAAGAAAGATAAGAAAGATTATAAAATAAAATGAAGAATAAAAATATATAAATATATGAAGATAATAGTACTTCACTCTTGTCCAGACGTTTCCATACAAATGGGGGGACAAAAGAAATCGCCCCCATGCCATACCATGCCCTTTCACATCTAGCAACACAATAGGTGGCAATGCGCATGATCCGTGACCGTGTATCATTCGTTCTTTCTATTTTCAATTGGCAATCAAAAATGAAAAAATAAAAAAGTGACAGATTATTTTGTTTTCGCTTTTTAATCTTACACAAAAAAACGAAAAAATGCCTGGTTTTTAATATTTCAATTTTAGGATCAGATCAAAAATACGAAATGGAAAAACGGGCCACAGGAATGAATTTGATTTTAATATTCAATTGGTTGGATGTACGTGACCCGGAAGTTTTGTAATGAGCGTTAGCAAACATAGCTACGTCAGTTTGCTAGTCACAACAATCTATCGATCTGGGGTCCGGGGACCTCGGCATGATCTCATGGAGGTAGCTACCTCATTTTGATCATGTTTTACATTGCAAATATTAAGTGGCTGTTTGCATTTGTTTTATCCCCAACATAATGCTGTTTTCACACACATAAATATAAGTTTTTTTCTTCTTTCTGCTCCCTTTCATTGTAAAATTGGGTATATTGTGTTCATATAATGTTTTGTTTTTTGCTAACGAATGAAATAAAAGTGTTCTCATCATGTTATGTTAAATAATTAAGCCTATATTTAAACTAACACAGACTTTTATTCAGTCAACAGAAAGAAGGCAGATGCACGAAGAACGGGGGGTGGCCCAGCACCACCTCTAACTGAGGCAGAGGAGCTGGCCCTAAGCCAGAATGTAGGAAGGCAGTGGCTGAGGGAATCCCTGGAGGGAGTTCATCCTCTGAGACCACCACACAAGACACAAGTGCCTTCATAAAATGTAATATGCCTTGGCCTATATGTATATATTTTAAAGCCTATTCATAAAAAAAGGTGTGATATTTATTTGTCTTTTTTTTTTCTCCGTTTGTCCCAACAGATTCTGATGGTACTGTCTGCCTGGTGGAGCCACCTCAAGCCACAACAGACCTTGTAACTGTAAGCAGGCAATACTTACTCACTCACTCATCGACCACAACGAAACTCTGACTGCTGCCTTCACAGAGGGGGATCCAGAAAGGCCTATAGAGGTAACATCTTCATATGTTACTGATGGTTGCCTTCCCATTTACATTTATTAACATTCTGGTGGAATATAGAGTGTGACATTTAGCCTACACTGAAGTATTAACACATTCTCATCCTTTTTAACAGGGCATGGCTGGGCAGCAGCAGGAAGGTCCCTTAACTTCCACTGCACAGATTGACACAGTGAGATGAATATTCAGTAAACACCAGAGGTTCAGTCTGTGGAATTTGTGTGCAACTGTATCATTTAATGTCCTTCTTACATTTAATACCACCTTATACTTTCTATCAGACAGCTTATTTTCAAGTTAAAAATCAAACACATGAGCTCATAAAATACAATTCACACAAAACCAGTGTTTCCCTGAAAAATCTGGGTTTTCACATCCTTCAGTAAAACTACCAATACAGTAAAAATAATTAGCTCATGAATAATCAGACATAAATGCAGATTTATTTCACTCTTCTGTATTTCATTCTTTCATTGCCTATTGATAGTATTCCCAGTTACCAGTAAAAGAAATCTACAAAATCTATCTCCTGATAAAAATACAAAAAACTGAAAAAGACATGCAAGATAAAAATTGCAGACCTAGAAACTGCAATACTGGAGCACAAGTTATAGGTGGGTGCATGGTGAACTATGCTAATTATATTAACTATTGGAACATTAACTAAACAAGATCTTGTATTTGTAGGAAATAAAGAAGACCAAATGAAATGTGTATTATTGATTTATTTGACTGCTGTGGTGGTGGTGGTGGTGATGGCATATGGTGTCTCTGACTGCTCTGCCATCCTGCATAGCTGGCAGGTGGAAGGGGTCATCATCAGGGTCGTCCATTTGTAGGGCAGGTAACAATAATATCACAGGCCCTCGCAGGGGTCACCCTCAGGTGACGTAGGCACTGGAAACGGGCTTTCAGCAGGCCTATGGTCATCTCCACCCGGGCTCTTGCCCTGCAGTGAGCCCGATTGAAGTTCTGTTGGGGGCCTGGTTCAGAGTCAGGGTAAGGGGTCAGCAGCCTGGGTTGGCATGGGTAACCCCTGTCACCCAGCAGAAGGCAGTCAAACTCTCCTGTAATGTATAGTTAGAGTATATTAAAGGAGGGAGAATTGTGCAAATCTTTAGGCTGCTTACCACGTTGCAGTCTGTTGCTCAGGTTAGACTCGCGATACATCCTTGAGTCATGAACAGACCCAGGCCACTTGGGATCCACATTGGAAATAATGTATCCAGCATCACATATGATCTTGACAGTGCAGAGAATGACAGATGTTTAACTAGCAGTCTTTAACATTTTGAAACAGTAGTCAGTCTACATGTACCTGCATATTTATGCTGTGAATGGACTTCCTATTCACATAGTCTGCTTCATTATGTGAAGGAGCTGTGATGGGGATATGTGTGCCATCTATGCAGACAATCACACTGGGAAATCCTAAAAGAAATTAAAATGACTAATTCCAGTCTGAGGTTGCAGCACGTCATTAACCAAATATAATTTAAAATTCATTTAACGGATCTCTACATCATTCCCCTGCAATCCTGTGGAACTCCCCCTTGATGACTCTGACGAGTTTATGTCCAGGGAAAACGACAAATATTGGTAAAAGTCGTTTCAGGGCATACAGTCGCCTTGCTCAAGTGCTCTGCATCTCCGACATTGCACAGAAAACTCCCATTTGCAAAAAAAAAAAAAAAAAAAAACGCAGCGCAACACACAATATCTGCTGCATCAGGGCATGACTACGCTGGTAAAGCTGCAAATGTAAGGACGGATTAGATCATGTATGTAGATGATGGACTGTGCCGTGAAACGGTACCGCTCAAAAAGATAACTGTCTGGAAAAGCAAGAACATCGTGGTCTGATAAATATCTCCCGACGAATATTTAATTCTCTGCGCAGTATCGCTGCACCTTCATCCACAGGATCATGATCAAAAGGACATGCCATGTTAACGAAAAATGTCACCACCTACTGTGGTGTACTGATGCCGGAATTCATGGTACGGCTGAGGTCCGTTTCACAAAGCAGGTTTACTGAAAACTCCGAGGATGTTAACCCTGAAATGAGGGAAACTCTGAGTTTTCTGTTTCACATAGGAAGGTAAGTCAAACCAGAGAAAGAGCGGTAACTCAAGCCTGTTTCACAGACACAGGTAAGTTAAACTCTATGAACCTAACCTGGTCGGGACCAGGTTTTACTCAAGGAACCTCGAGTTCCTCTGTGTCTCCGCCCTCTTTCAACCACACACCGTATTTCATTTCCTCATTCATTCATTCAGTCAGCAGACGAGTTTTGGCATAGTTCTGCCGTCTGTTATTAAAAAAAAATCATTAAAAATATCAGTCAGTGGAAGTCCATTAGGCACAGTAGGTGGTGACATTTTTCGTTAACATGGCATGTTAACGTCTTTTGATCATGATCCCGTGGATGAAGGTGCAGCGATACTGCGCAGAAAATTAAATATTCGTCGTGAGATATTTATCAGACCACGATGTTCTTGCTTTTCCAGACAGTTATCGGATTTGGGCCACCACCCGTTCTTCGTGCATCTGCCTTCTTTCTGTTAGCTGAGTAAAAGTCTGTGTTAGTTTAAATACCGTTGCCATGGTGACTCCTCAAATCGGGGTTCCATTGATGCTGTCTTTTTAAAGTTGCGGTGCACGCGCTTAAGTCGAGGTGAACCTACTCTGAGTTAATCAAACTAACTCAAATCTGCTGTTGTGGAATCGAAAACTCAGAGTTTCCTATCTCAGAGTAGATCAACTCAGAGTTCAGGGTTACACTCAGAGTTTGTTGAACCTGCTTTGTGAAACGGACCCCAGGTGCATGGCTAGCTAACTAGCATTAGCTCAACACTTAACCACAAGTGATACTCCTGGAAAAAGTAATCATTTGTGCACGGAAATGTCTTCAGCTTTCAGACTACATGCTAGTAATGCTTACAGTCAAAGTACATGTTGCTGAGAGTTGCAAAAACGATTTTAAAACATTAAACAGAGAAATATCGATGGCAACATTGCTCACCTGCACCCACTGCCAGCCTGGATGTATTTCCTTTTTCCTGAGACAATCACAGTGCTCATGTGCACTATTAACCCAGCAGGTGGCTCCAAAACTATGTATAAGACAAGCATACACATTTTGTAGAAACTCGTAATAGAGGTTATTTCTAACCCTGTTCCACGCTTCTCAGGACAGATTTTCTCCACCATTTTCATCACGCAGTCTTGAATAAATCCCCCCTCAGGAAAAGGTTTGCAGTGCTCAGCAGTCAGTGTCATTCGCCTTTGTGCCATTTTCATATGACTCACGGGCTCTTGTGACAAAGCGCTGCTGTGCCGTTAAAACAGCTTCCAGTTGCTTCAATTTTCCGCCTTCCCAGTTAGCTTGTCATAGTTCGCTGTCAGCTTTCCTTTTTTTAGTTACGGCTGGCATTTTAGAAATTGGCGGGAAAGGATGACATAAGGGATCTTCTGGTGAGAAAAAAATAGCTTTTTGTACTTGTGTATTTTATGCTGTGGCCAACAGTGCTGGCGGGCGCATATGACTGATTTTATGACGGAGGCTGCGGGCCGGTGGAAATTTGAACACGGGCTGTCCCTCCTGTCCCTGAATGACTCTTCTCCCATCAGTGATGCTGGACGTGACAAACAATACACGAACCCCCATTGTTGTTTTTTCCAGCTCCTCTCAGGTCACACAGAAAAGGAAAGCAGCCCTAATTGGCCTGCTCTTGACCTGCCGTGCTTCCTGTTAGCCCGGTGAAACTTTTTGTCAGATTAAGTTTGCAGCCAGCATTCTCTCCCACATTCTGATGTGTTTGATAGCCACAGGATTTTTCATACTTCCCTCCAACATGTTGGAGCGGGAGGGATACAGGAGAACAGAAAAGGGTTTGACACAGCTCCAACAAAGAGAGAATTGCAATGCAGTGACATTTTTATGTGCAATTAGCAATAATCTATACTAACACACAGATGTTTTTATGTCCGGCTGCGTGTGACCTTCAAGTCTGCAGTAACTTTGTCTTGGCCCCTTGGGGGAAGCAGATAAAAAGGTGTGAACACAACACTGACATACCATCACCTTTTAAGATGACGTGTTGAACTTGTTAGCAAACAGGTGCTCATCGACACGTCCACCTGCTGAATGTTCATCTAATATTTACTCTCTTTTAGCTCTGTCTGGTTCTTCAGCGCCTAAATGCTCCACTATGTTCTGACTGTGGGTGTCTGTTGTTTGCTGTTGTGCAGGTAGTGTACAGTGAGGTTTTGTGGCTTCTCCTCTGAAAACGGCTTTTCAGATCTGTCCAGAGATGCTCTATTGGGTTCAGGTCTTAGTGCCTGATTTTCTGTTCAGAATTGTGGCCAATCTTTGTTTCATCAGACCAGAGGATTTTGTTGCTCGTGGTCTGAGAGGCTTTCAGGTGCCTTTTGGCAAACTCCCAGCAGGTTGTCCTGAACCATTTAGTGAGGGTCATATACCATATAGGGCTGATTGATTGAGTGTTTGTCCTTCTGCAGGGTTCACACATCTCCACAAAGCACCTCTGGATCTCATTGATAGTGACCACTGATTTCTTGGTTACTTGTCTGACCAAGTCCCTTTGCCCCTGATTGCTCTGGTACTATAGACAGCAAATACAGTGGGGGGAGATAACATCTCCATGCTTCACCTCACTTGTTGTCTGAAACCAGCCTTTCCTGAAATGAATTACCAAGCTTTGATGGCACCATAAAATGTGTCATTAATACTCAAACAACCAGTCTCAAAGAGATCTATGTTGATCCACTCAAAGCAAAAACAGAAATATCCCATCTTGTAGTCTCACTCTCACCACCAAAAATGTTGCATAAATATGATCAATAAATATGGCTATGATTGAGGATAATAAACTGTAAAGATCATTCCAGTACCTCTGATGAGCCTCTGTGAAAAAATACTTTCTTTTTTATTGCTCTGAGGTACTGATCAATAAAAAAGTCTTGATTTCTCTTTACTCCTTTACTCCGCTTTATTGTAAACTTGTGTCCATGTCAGAATCCTGTTCGAATGATCCCTTCATGTTTTTGAATGAATATTTTCTTATTTTCTCTGGTATTCATGTCTTATACAGATGCAATGATGATTGCTGGGTAATACGTTGTTGTCCAAGTCTATATGTAATGTAACTATTTAGAGTGAAATACATGAGGCGCTCCAGTCTGGCGTCTGGTGCGGCATTTGAATCCTTTAATGTTTTGTGTTGTAAATGTTTAGCCTTTATTTTTGCCCTTGGTTTTGTCTCTCTCTCTATAAAACACACTCACAAACACGCTGCTGTAGCTGTGCACAGCCGTCGTGTCCCAGCTCACTGCCCTCTGCTGGTGCTGCTCAGAGCACAACAGTTTAGATCCTGAAATTGTGAACTCCGTTCTTTTTCTACTCAGTGCAGCCAAACAGCAGCTAAACGCAGACAGTACAGACCTCCACCTCCATCAGTGTGTGTGTGGCAGAAACAGCAGCACTCTGACAGGATCTGCTACAGTAGCAGGATCAGCCTGTTGCAGAGCAGGAAGCAGATCGCAGCGTGATCCTGACAGTCGTGCTGATATTTGTGCTGCTGTGATGCATCCAGTTGGTGATTTGCAGGTTGGATTGGCTGCAGATGTTTATTACCATGTATTTTTGTTGGTCGGGCAGGTGGGTTGGCTCTCATGATGGGTCTGGTGAATGAGGTATGTGTGTATGTGTTTGCTTCTTAACTGCCCATCATAAAAGCCTGCACTGGGGCCCGTCTTCACTGTTTAAGCTTGTGTATTGGATCACATTAGATTGTGCAGGTGTGCCTAATAAAGTGTATATCCCTGCAAACTCAAGTCAAGGATTCCCCTGTATGCTCCCCTGGGGTGTGTGGTTGAGAGTGTGGTCACTCAAAGCATTGGGCTAGACTTCCACCTAAATTACAGATAATCTCGGCGCTGATGGATCCACAATATCCCAAATGGATTGTTTCTGTGTTGTTACTCTTGTTATTGTCACCAGACCCGTCTGCATGGTGTTGCCTCATGGTGCTCATGTGTAGAGGGCACTGCTGAGGGGATTAACCCCTGATTCCTGATGGTGAGGAACGCACCTCATGTCCACAATGTCTGAAGCCTTGTAACTAGAGGAAGAAGAAGTTAAGGTGTTGAGTGAGGCTACAGGTGTGAGGTTGGTTTGGGATCTTTACAGATAGGTCAGTCTGTTTTTGGACAATGGATATTTTGGCTCTGCCCTTCAGCACATTGGATTGGGAATGAAACAATGATTAGGAGTTTAAAGTGCAGACTTTCAGCTTTAGTGTGAGGGTATTTATTATTTGATCATCAAATTCAAAGAATCTGCAGCCAATCCTTAAATGCTTCACTTCTGTAATGTCACCCTCATGAAAATGTTTGGGAAACTGGCTTTCAATGTGTATTTAGGGTCTTAACCTGAACACTGCTTCATTTATCTTTACCTCTCCCAGGTTTCCTCTGCAGCGACGGACTGGACTCAACTCAGGACCTGGTCTCCTCTGGGCCTATGACATGGTCTACTTGTGGACAAATACCACAAAGACCAACCATCACATCCTGTATGTACTGTGTGCAAGTGCTGAACAACGACAGCCATGGAGGAGAAATGAATAGTCCTGGTCATCTTGGACTACCTCTTGGAGGAACATTTTGTTCGCCATGAATCTATCAGGGAAGCAACAGTGAACTACTTGCATGGATATTCTGTATCATAGCAACCGAGGTGTCTCAGCTGAAAAATCAAGTGCTTCCACATGAACATATTCAGAAGAGGGTCTTGCATTTTCAGCTGAGAAAAAAAAACCTTTGGATGACACCGCCCCTAACTCCAGATTGTAGGAGTATGGCCGCAGCACTCAAGACCACGTACGACAAGAACCCCCTGTCGGCTTCGCCCTGTGCACATGAGAGGCCACCATACTATGGTTAGATGTAAACAGGAAGCGGCTGAATGAGGTCGGAGCTCAAAGTAATGCAGCGTGGCCTCTACTGAGCCACTGCCACTAATACATTTTACTGACTACGTAGTGGCATCATACTATTTAATAATATCAGTGTTTTCTAGTTTTCTCTGATAATCAGCGAGAGAGTGTTTATAAGACATGAGATCCTGGAGCAGCCTCGTGTGGAGACAAACTGGAGACTGGGTGTGTGTTTGTTGTTGTTTCCTCTGTTGTGCTCTCTTTGTATTCGGCCCGCTCTCGGACTCACTGTTGCCCATTGTATCTGATAGGAAGCTGTGGAGAAAAGGAAGTGTAAGCACCGTGTGGTGTTTGTTTCATGCTAAATGCTACTAGCGGCTTGAAAACACACACACACACACACACACATGCACATACACACAATGTTTCAAAGGTTGAACAAACAAACCAAAGTGCTTCCAGGAACTCTTAACTGACATAGTCACATCAGCGGAGTCTGTAACCTTCTTGGGCCTTTATTGGAAGAGGGAATGAAAATTACAGTGATTTATGATTTGTAACATAGATCTCTTGCATGACCCCCCCCCCCCCCCTTCTGGCACAATGCAGCATGTCTGCTACTGTATGCACACTTGACTTGTTTTGGCCTGTTATGGCCGGCAGGGTCTGTGTTGTGGGAGTGCTGGGTTATATACAGTAGCAGTGACCTGTGTCGCACTTTCTGGCTCCTCTGTTCCTCTCCTCCTCATTCTGTATAACCATGTATGAAGTCATTTTAGGAATGTTAGCATTAGCATAATTTTGGCCACATCCGACAAAATGGTGCACAGTCTGTCATCACAAGTTAAAACCGTTTCCCCACTCTACACTGAACACTGAACACTGAAAGCTTTAGTCTGGGATGAGTTTTCCAAAAGCGAAGACTGCCTTCCACTACTTCGAACTGCACAAAAGGAACAAATTTCAGAGGATTTTAAAACTTGATTATCTGATCCCACTGGCTGATTTCAAACTTTGACTTTGACTGATGCTGGATTTGTTCCGTGTATCTATATGTGCTTTTCATTGTCTGGTTTTGTTGCTGTTCTCTTTCTCGTTCTCGCAAAACAGATCTTGAGCTAACAACAGTGAACTTTCCAGTTCACTGGATCAGATGACTGATTTTAATATTCCACTCCTGGTTGTAAAGCACTGAAGGATTTAAAGATCTGCTGCTCCATTGTGACCAGCCACTGCCTTTCATTGAGTTCAACTCGGGACTATTTATCCATATCTTACAGTGCACTGGAGCTCCACTCTAACTTTTATTCTACTTAAACTTATTATAATTTATCTTATCTTTATCTTCATTTTATTTGTTACACTCTCTAATTTATTTTGCCACATCTTTCATTTACATGTTAATGCATCTTTTCTTATGTAAAGCATTTTGAACTGGCTTGTTGTAGAAAAGATTGCCTTGTCTTGTCTCAGTGAGATTACCTGATTAAAGTAAGGTTATACCGTATTTGCAAATTATTAGCATCTCCCATTAATCATCTCAGGACAACTCATGGAGCAGTAAAATGCTGCTTACATGTTGACGCATCAGCACTGACAATCTAATAACAGATATTAATAAATTAGTCACAGGGGGAAATTTTACTGCACAACCACTACTTTCACTCACTACTTTGGGTTGATCGTGTCTCTGTACTGTCTCTGAAGTAGGATTTTAATGCAGGACTGACTTATTTTACATTGTTGTCAGTTTTTTTTTTTTTTTCCACCATGGTCTATGGGGTGTGACATCGTCAGGGCCATGGAATCGAGGTAGGTTTCATACATGATAATCAACGCCCGCCTGTCTCAGCGTGGCCTAACTTGGTCTTTGAGGCCAGTTTTTGTTGGATTGTTTATGGGAGCTCTGCTCTTGTTTGTTTCTCACATCCTGCCACTGCCTTCCTCCATCAAGTTCAAGTCACAAAGGAAAACAAATGCTTCGGCCAAAGCTTCAACACCTGAGGTAGCCATGTTTGACTTTAAAAAGGCAAACACACACACACACACACACAGAGACAGGTTTGAACTTCTATACCTGTGAGCATGTTCATTCCCTAGCCGGGACTAGCCCTTACCCTAACTCCAACCCTTACCCTAACCTGAACTTAATTCAAACTAACCTTTCAAAGCAAGTCTCCAAAGGGCAAAAACTCAAACTGGTTCTCACAAAGAGAGATACACACACACACACACGCACACACACACACACACAAACAAACAATCACTGAACTTTACATGCACTCATATCCTGTCCTCTGAATCTGTTTCCATCATGTACTTAGAGTGTGTGTGTGTGTGTGTGTGTGTGTGTGTTTGCGAAAACCAAATGCAGCAGATCTGTGAACCTTTTCTTCAACAAATAATCTCTTCTTTTATTTTGAGAGGCAACAAGTACAGGACAGTATATGGCTGACCGTGTATGGTCAACGTGCTCCTGAGGACATAACTGAGGACTGTCCACACCTCACTGTAAAGCTTTGTTTGTGCTCACACAGTGCGAGGGTGTGTGGACCAGAAGCGACAGCGTCGCACAGTGACATCAGAGCACCGGTGTCACGTCACCACTCAGTCAGGGACAGATTTTTGCGGTCACAGAGCTGGCCCCACTTTGTCGAGGTCCAGTAGCCCCAGCCTCGAGCCTAGTTAGAGAATGATCCTGCTCTGGACTGAACGGTTCATATTCGTCAGTGCACAAATTTACACACAGCGGACTATACAGTGTCAGTTTACAATGTTTACATCACAGTTTATATCACAGTGGCTCATTAGCAAGAAAGACAGAGCAAAAACAAAAACAAAGAATTGTGTCTTTGCCATTACAAACATTACTGAAATGATGACAGATGACAGCCTCCTACTTGCAGAAGATGGTTATTTGTACAGAAAATGAAATGTCATCAGGAAGGTAGTGCGGCACTTGTCTCTATGTGCTTTGACTGCTGATAGTGAGGATTCTTTCAATATACGATTGAAACAGTGATAGAACAGAGAGATAAATTTTAAAAGTACAACTTTGACATTTTCAGATATTTTGTTTCTATGTGGATTTCCAGATTAGGATTGTATCGTTGAATTTATCAATGTTTTTGTTTACCGAGAAGCCCAGAAAGTCCCAGGTTTATTTATCACGTTGTGATGTTTTTTACAAACTTGTTCAGTAAAATACACCACTAACACGCAATATAAAGAAAGGCAATAAAGAAATGAGTGCCATGAGTTGGTTTCTGCATAAATTACCTAGAAACAGAAGTAGAACAGTTTGGGAGAACAGAAATATTTGTTGTCTTTCTGAGGATATCGATGCCTGTGTGTTAAGTATTGAGCTGTTTGTTTAACAGGTGTATAAATAGAAATGCAAAAATAATAATATGAGGGCGATTATATGTTGAAACAGTTCCTTGACTAACATGTTTATTCATCCATCAAGTGTTTCTGTGCAGCCTTTTAGCTATAGTGTGGATCTCCAGATATCGTCTGTGAGCACTTTTTTGGTTTTGGTCTCAGTACAGACATAATGGTACCAAACTTGGCAACCTCACTGTGAAAACAAAGTATGGAAAGCTGCACACAGTCACGGCACCGGGCTGCTGAGAGTAAAGAAATTAGAAATTAGGTTACAGTGTGTTAAATAGTAAGCTTTAGAGGTAGCTGCTTCACAAAAACTTTGTTGTCCCAAGCTGCCTCCATACATATGCTAAGATTGACACAAGCAGAAATGACCCCAAGCTCACCTCTGAGTTCACCAGTGCTCTTTAACTATTACCTAAGCAGTGCTCTGTCATTCAGTCCAGTCCTCAAACTTCATGACTCCATCGAAGCCGTGGAAAGTGAAGGGCTCCAGCACGGGGCTGCAGGTCTCTTGAGCGAGGCAGGCCATCCTGTTGTGTTCACAGCTGTCCTCAGCACCCACATTGATGTACACCCCATCAGCAGAGTGGATGGACGGGTCCTCATCAAAGTAATTGTGGGGCCGCAGCAGGACCCCACCCCCGTTGCCCACTGTTACTGTGTTGGGGATGTCCTCAGAGTGAGGGATGTGGAGGAACCCAGTGGTCACCCAGGCAACCAGGTCCTGCAGGCACATTTTGACACACAAGCAAATTCTTTTAGCTTAGTTATCCATTTTCAGATTTACATGTGTGTGCATTATCTTATTATTTTTACATGCAGATTCCATCTCAACACACCTCGTCTTCGATGCTTTCGTTGTCTTCAATGTACTTGCTGAAGTCGATGGCCGGAGTCCAGATGTTGTTTTGACTGTACAGACTGCTGCTGGTCTGCTCTAAGTCCTTGTGCTTGGTGATAGCAACCTTATACCTGGAGCCAGAAAGAAGAGAGAGTGATGGCGGTAGAAGGCCAGCTGAGCCATGTCTGAACACCTTGTGGCTCACAGGTGATTTCAACCCTATCGCCATTCAAGAATGTTGTACTTTCTGATCAGTGGAAGACTGCTCTACCTTGTGAGCCACAGCCACCCATGTTGATCAACTAACCCATTCATTAACTAATTGTAGCAGCTCTGATTAGCAGCACAAGTAGAAAAGAGTCATAAAATCAGAAAACCGACTCAGTAATGCCAGTTACACAGCCGTGTCTGTCTAAAGTTTGCTAACATTAGCTTAATGCTACCCACCATAAGCTACTGGAGTGTATTGAAATGATCATGTGTGAGCTTTATTGAATATAAGGTCAGCTTTCCAACTTCTTTGTAAAAGCAAAGCAAAAGTTATGTAGTCTTGCTTTAAAGATTACCAACAGGATCTTAAAATCAACTCTGACACTGACAGGGAGTTTGTGAGGAGAGGCAAAAATAACTGAGCCACCCTCATCACATTCCAAATGAAAAGTATATATCATATGTCACATCCTAATTACAAGATATATTAGGGGGCCACCAGGTCATATGGTGACATATAGCAGAGTATTGTCTGCATATTGGTGAAATCTGAGGATGTTGTTTACACGTAATATGTAGCCCAGTGACAGCATATAAAGAATAGAAACTAAGAGTGGTCAGAAAATGAACCATGATGAAATTCAGAAAATGCATTCTGCCATCAGGGAGCACACGTGTCTTACTGTCTGCAAAGCACTTTAACTGGAGTCTGGCTCCAGGACTTCCTTGTCCACAGGGAGTCTGAGCCTCTCATTGTTACTGTCCAGCCATGTTGCACAACAGTATGGACTGTGATTTTCCCTCCATTTAAACTCAACCTGCTGGAGGTCATATTCTGAGATACTACTACGAATATTTGTAAAACACATCTTGTCTAAAACAATTTACAATCATCAAGGCAAAAAATAGTGTTCACAATCACTAATTCTTGAGAATGTTCTTGACTCTGCAACTGTCAGGGCTCACCTGGCCCAGGACATGGCCCTCTCTTCGGCCTGGCTCTCTGGGAGGTGGTCCCCAACAAAGCTGAAAACCTGCAGCCTGTAGGAGCGCTGGTGACCCCAGCGGTTGGTTTTTTGGCTGGCGATGTGGAGATAGCGAGGACTCTTTGTGTCATAACGCAGAGCGGCCTCCTGCAGAGGTGTCACAGTAGACATTAGGGCCACAAGAGTTTCTTTGTTGACTGTAGCACTGGTGGATTAAGATTAGTTCTTTATCTTACTAAACAGTATACATGAGGACATCATGGGTTGCTGCCAATACATTACAAATGGGCTATTTGACAGGTTGTAAGATGAAACAGACAGCCTTTTGAGCTGTCTGATATCCTGCAATATTACCAGAATAATAAAACACAACCCAGTGCGCTTCTTAAATCACTGATTAGCATTCATTTGTAATCATGTTTGTGTCCACCTGATGAATGAAAGTCCAAAATTTACTCTCATTTTACCTTGTTTTGGTCTCCACCAACTTGTGAGGAAAATATCTCTTCTTGTGAACTGCTGAACTGCAGGTGCATCCAAATCGACTAAAACTCAATGTGTGTTGTGAATATGAGTTTGATAATGTGTACAAGAGACGTATGGATTATAATTTAAAATCATAGCTTGTTGCTTTTACAATATCTGGAAACACATTCAGAAATTAATATGTTTTTTCTATGGTCACTTAACAATTATTCATCTTAATGCACAGGCATTTTTGAATAACCCCCTTAATTTCAATAGCAATACATGTCAATGGCAGTGATAAATGAGGACAAATCAGTTAACATCCAATAATGCTATGAAAGGACATGCAGTCTTTACAAAAATAAATAACACTGTGTCTTTGCAGAGAACACTTCATGCTGTCTCCACACTCTCTGATAAAGTCTGCAAGAACCACTCATGGCCTTTGCAGCAGACTGTTGTTCCTGTTGTTGAAATGAAACCTACATGTAAGTGCATATTTCAAAGAAGTGAAAGAAGACGAAGCCACACCTGTTCAGTTTTGAGTTGCTTCTCCACTAGCTGAGGGACCATAGCGTAGTGATCGGGCATCCATGGCATCGACACGTTGACATATTCCATGTCTTTGGTCTGGAAAACGTTCTTCACCCCTGCAGAGGAAATGATGCAATAATTCATGTTTTCTGCTGTAGACTTTTTGATGCTCCTGCAGATCTATTTCAGGTAGTTGTTTATTTTTTATGAATATTTTTATTTATTTAATTACTATTTTCACCTCATTGTTTTGGTTTTACAGCGTTAATGTTCAGCTTGTGTAGCCTGAGAATGACATATTGCTTGTCCATGCATATTTTTGCATCTCTATTTCCACATCAGCTCAGTCCACAATGGACACTGCCACTGATAGCAGGCAAAGTATTGTCTAGTTTTGACTCTATAGCAGCCAGAGAGCTTCAGACCTGCATGGGAAATCAGTCTTATCTTCTGGCTCTGTCATGAAATCCTTTGACTGATGGCTGCATCAGTTGCTCTTTCACAGCTAAACATTTATTGTGATATGATATCAGATTCTAATCTTTGTGGTAATAGATCTTTTTCTCCATATTGCCCTGCTCTTCAGTGCTCTGTGCCCTGCACTCACCCAACACATCCAGGTCCACTTTAAAGCTGATGAAGTGCGTGTGGATGTTTCCCAGCACCTTCTCCGCCACCTGGTGTCCGTGCCTCAGGCTCCCATCCACTAGGTAAGAAGAGGAGATGTAGCCGGTGGCGTGCACCTTGGCCTCCACTGATCCGGTCTGGTAGAAGATGAAATCCCACATGTAGTCATAGTTTCCTATAGCTGTGATGGTCCTAAACACCAGGGCGCTGTTCACCATCCCCCCGTAACTGTTGTGGAAAAAGTCAGAGAAGTGCCTCCGTAGGGGCTGACCCATGTTGTGCTCAAACACGCAGATTGAGTTCCTAAATCTGACCGGGGCTGGGACATCGATGTAGCGGTATGTATCCACGTACGTGGCTTCGTATGGGCAGTCCACGCCGCGAGCCAGTTCGTGCGCAAAGCGCCCTACCCCGATGCTTGAATCCAGAAACTTGGTCAGGATCATCCCTGGAGTCACTGAACCGTACACCGACATAGCCTCCTGCACACTCAGCTCGTAGGCTATCCTCTCACCCTTGAATCGCACATCAAAAACCCTCATGCCCGTGAGAGAGCTGAGTCCGAAGGCGAAGCTCCAGTCCAGGTACAGGACGTGGTTTTTGCTGATGCTGTAGCGCTTCCCCTCGGCGTAAAACTGTTGCGGGCCGATCTGCAGAGGCTTCTGTCTGGGTTTTAGTGAACCGTAGTCAGGCGACTCTTTGTAAACTATTTTCTTGATAGACCCCTTGTCATATTTCTCTTTAAGTGCTTCTACGGTGTCCACGTATTGACCGTTATAAAGCAGCCGCTCCACTC
The DNA here is from genome assembly GCF_017976325.1 of Chelmon rostratus. Classification (NCBI taxonomy): domain Eukaryota; kingdom Metazoa; phylum Chordata; class Actinopteri; order Chaetodontiformes; family Chaetodontidae; genus Chelmon; species Chelmon rostratus. The sequence goes on from NC_055674.1 coordinate 22,476,910, forward strand.
TCCAGTCGGACGCGTTCACGCTCTCATGGTTCACCAGCACCTCAAAGCCCACCGGGTGGATGTACATGCCGTCCATATCCCTGAAGAAAGACACCCAGGTCTTTCTATCCCCGGATCGGACTCCGCGGGGCATCTGCTCGAACGCGTTCAGCGTTTTGTCCTCATGCACGTCGAAGCTCTCTTTCATGAGCTTCTTCAGTTTGGAGAAGACCTCAACCTCAAAAAACTTGAAAAGCAAGGCGTATTCCCCGACGGTGACAGTGCGCGCAGTAATAGGCAGGTCCATGTTGTACCTCTCCTTTGTGACATCTCTGTGGTGTGCTGGGTTGGGAAGGGGCCACACTACGTACTCCTTAATGTAGCCTTTTGCGCCGCAGAAGACCACCACCGTCGCCTCTCTAACCGGCTTGGCACCTTTCGCGTCCAAGTAAGCCAGCACGTCTGCTTTCTTGGGCAGGGATAGGTCTATTAAAAACAAGAAATTTTCCGATGGCTTGGTCAGCTGGTTGGTGGATATGTCCAAGTCTTTCTGCTTGAGCATGTACTGCTGGACCTGCAAGTACTCCTCCCGAGTGAGGTCCGCGAACACGAGACTGCGCTCGTCGTGTTTGCCCCGCAGTGGGTGGATACGCTGAGTGGTACATTTGGGTGCCTTGCTGGAGTGGATACCGATCAGGATGATGTTCAGGATGATGGAAACGAGGACGAAGAGGATGAGCGCCCACTTCACTAGAGAGTTCATTCTCCGTTCTACCATTACGCACGACTTTGGAGAAAAGGCGGAGAGGAATGAGCTCTGGGGAGACTGGAGCTGTTAGGCAGGAAAGGCGCGCCCCTGAACTCTGCAATTTCCCACCCCTCTCCACATGGATGTCATAACCCCCTGCCCCTCCCTCTTGAATGAAGAGTTATGGAACTACGGTTTAATCCACCCTCTGTCAGCTGCACAGGCAAACATGATTTTACGCACGGTCATAGGCGACAATCACCGCTATTAAAGTCAGAACAAGGTTAAAGGTTGTATATGCACAGTTCCATAAACACACACACGCACGCACGCACGCACACACACACACACACACACACACACACACACACACACACACACACACACACACATCCATCTTTTTCTACATAAAATATACTTTGTGTCATCACAGCCAGGGGTCCAAGTTACCCAAGCAGAGAAGCCATTTACCAAATTATGTTTAATTTTAGTTAAACAGTTAAGGTTAGTTAGTTAGTTTTAAAAAATGACAATTTTTCATTTTATAACTTTAATAACTATTCAGCTACATTTTCTTACAGTTGTATCTACTTAAAAATAGATGAAATCTCACAGCCTTAATCATGATGGAAGCTTCCAAATCCCCTTTAAATTAGTTTATTGCCTTGAAAATTCAAGGCACTTTGTCTAAAAAATATCAGAATCAACATGGTGATATGTATAATCACAAAATGTACTCCTGCTGTCACTAATCTCCCTGAATTTCCAGCAATATCACCAAGGGCATGAACTGTGTGTCCTTAGAGGAATTCACTGCCAATGTTGTACACTGTAAAAAAACTTCCATACATTTGCATATATAATAATTACACGTTGTTAGGCTGTAGAAACCTAAATCATTGTCATGTCCTGTCGTGTCTGATGTGTCTGTTCACAGTGTCAAGTCTTGTCATGCGCTTCCTGTCTTATTGTGAAACCCTAACTCTCCTCTTGTTTTAGGCCCTTGACTTCCTGGTGTTCTTCCCACCTGTCTGATTGTCTGCCCCACCCTGATTGTCTTCACCTGTTCATTGTTACCTCGTGTACATATAGTCCGCGTCTCCCATTGTCCTGTGCCAGATTGTCTTGTGCGTCTCGTGCCTTGTTGTGAACCTTGTCTTGCCCTCCTGAGCTAATTACCTTGCCATATTGCCTTTCGTTATTTTTGTCTTTTGCATATTTTTGTCTCTCAGCCTAAATGCCTTTAGTTTGTATTTTTTTTGTTTTTTTGCCTGTCTAAGAAAAACCTATTCAACAGATTTCCGCAGGCTTGCCGCCGACAGTGGATTGAATGGTCTAGCCCTCAATGACGCATTCCTCCACGGGTTGTCAGACCCCATCAAGGATCAGCTCGCGCCGCTGGAGCTGCCGTCCGACCTGGAGTCCATCACCATCAGACCGCCTGAGGGAGATGTTTCCTGCTTTCGAGGGGTGGAAATCACGACCCAGAAGCCATAAGGGATGGCCCGCGGGGTCATCTGCACACTCCAACACCGCCACCTCCCGGTCCCAACGAGCCCATGCAGGTCGGTCAAGCAAAGCTGAGTCCAGAGGAAAAGCAACGACGCCTACGAGAGAGGGCATGCTTCTACTGCGGGAAGTAGGGACACCAAGTCATGAACTGTCAGGTAAAAGAGAAGGCTCACCACCTGAAAGGAGGGAGGTGGTGAGCCAAATCAATAACAGTCCCAAACCTCCCTGAATCTTGACAAAAGTAATTTTGCAACTCAATAATCATTTAGTAGAACTAGAGGTGCTTATTGACTCAGGTGCTGATGAGAGCTGCATGGACTGGGGGTTGGCTTGGAAATACCAGCTCGGGGTTAAAAAACTCGCAAACCCGCTCAGGGCTAGCGCTCTAAATGGCAGTTTCATTTTCCAAGTGACTCATTTTACTGAATCCTGCCATATGACTATTGATGCGGTTCACCAAGAGGACATTATGTTCCATTTGTTTAATTAGGCACAACACCCCCTCATCCTGGGGTATCCCTGGCATCAAAGAAACAATCCCCAACTAGACTGGGCATCCAGTAAAATCCTAGGGTGGGGAGGGACCGATGGTGCTAACCTTGTTGAGTCTGTTCACAGTCAGAACCATCCTGAACCTGACCTCGCGGAGCCATCGGAGGAAGAGGAGAAGCGGTATCCAGACTTGGCCAAGGTGCGGCAGTGTTATTGGGACCTTAAAGAAGTGTTTAATAAAGACAAAGCAACAGCATTACCGCCTCACGACTGGAGCAGGATTCTTCTTCGTGGAGAAAAAAGACGGGACACTCCGCCCCTGTATCGACTACAGCCCTCTCAACGAAATCACGGTAAAAAATCGTTATCCATTACCCTTGATGAGTTCTGTGTTTGAGCTTTTGCAACAGGCTAGCTGGTTCACCAAACTGGACCTCCGGAATGCCTATCACCTCATCCGCATCCGACACGCCGGCTTCAATACACCCAGCGGACACTATGAGTACCTGGTTATGCCGTTTGGACTAACCAACGCCCCCGCTGTGTTCCAAGGGTATGTTAGCAATGTATTAAGAGAATTCCTCAATGACTTTGTTTTTGTTTATCTGGATGACATCTTGATATTTTCCCCAGATTTGGAGTCACATCAACGCAACACCCGCCAAGTTCTGTCCCGTTTATTAGAGCATCATCTTTATGTGAAGGCAGGAAAATGTGAGTTCCACACGAAACAGGTCTCCATCCTGGGTTACATAATCAAGGAGAATCAGATCCAAATGGATCCTGAAAAGGTGAGTGCGGTGGCTGATTGGCCCACCCCCACTAACCGAAAGAAACTACAGCAGTTTTTAGGGTTCTAACTTCTTTCGCAAATGTATAAGACATTTCAGTGCTGTGGCTGCCCCTCTCCATGCTCTAACTTCCTCTAAAAAAGCCTTTCAGTGGTCTCCAGAGGTGGACGCCTCGTTCCAGCTGCTGAAATCTGCCTTCACCTCGGCTCCAGTACTTGCTGTTCCCGACCCCCAACGGCAGTTCATGGTGGAAGGCGTGGGAGCGGTCCTATCTCAGCGTAATTCCCAAGACGATTCATCCCTGTGCCTTTCTGTCACATAAGTTGGCCCCGGCTGAGAGAAAGTATGATGTGGGGAACAGGGAATTGTTAGCCGTGAAAATGGCGTTAGAAGAGTGGAGACATTGGTTGGAGGGGGCTGAACAACCGTTTGTGGTCCTTACGAACCACAAAAACCTAGAATACATTAAAAAGGCAAAAAGACTCAATTCACGACAAGCCCGATGGGCTCTGTTCTTTAGCCGGTTCCTGCTCTCAATCTCATTTCGACCAGGGCCACAGAACGTCAAACCTGATGCCTTATCTCCACTGTATGAACCGGAACCGGTCGCCAAGGAACCAGAAACCATCCTGCCACTGAATTGTGTGGTGAGTGGAGTGTCATGGCAGATAGAAAATTATGTGCAACAGGCCAATGGGGAAAAAGAATCCCCAGCGGGATGCCCCAGCAACCGGGTGTTCGTACCGGATCAGCTGCGGTCCCGGGTTATTCAGTGGGCACACACATCTTTGCTAACTTGTCATCCTGGGGTTAAACGCACCTTATTTGTGGTACAACAGAGATTTTGGTGGCCTACGCTTAGAAACGATGTTTTGGAATATGTGCAAGCGTGTGAAGTGTGTTGTAGAAATAAGATGCCAAAGCAGAACCCCATGGGACTCCTACAACCCCTGGATGTGCCGCACAGACCCTGGACTCACATCTCCGTCGACTTCGTGACTGGACTTCCCACATCCAGAGGTAATACCACCATCCTCACTGTGGTAGATCGTTTTTCAAAAATGACTCACTTTATTGCCCTGCCTAAGCTTTCTTCGGCCAGAGAAACGGCCAAAGTGCTCATGAAAGAAGTATTCCGGATTCATGGTTTGCCCAAAGACATAGGTATAGATAGGTGACCACCGTTTATCTCTATGTTCTGGCGTGAGTTTTGCAGGATGATCGGGGCAACAGTGAGCTTAACGTCTGGGTACCATCCCCAATCCAACGGCCAAACCGAGAGACTTAATCAGGAACCTGAGACGTGCCTGCGATGCCTGCTCTCAGGAAAGCGTGCTAACAAATCCCAGGACGGCCGACAGTCCAGCACAGAGAAGCCTGAGAGAAGAGGAAAAGGAGGAGCCACGGGAGACAGAGAGAGGAAAACAGCTGTGCTTGTGTGACACAAACAAACAGTATTCTCATCTGCAGCACAACGTGGAATATAGCACTAGGTTTAATAGATTGATTGAGACTGAGACCAATAGTATAATTGTACAGGAACGGGAACAGGTACAAGGTAATCAAACATAAGCAGCTGTCTGAAAGTTAAGGTGAAAAGTTTGGATGTAACAGAGTCAGAGCTGCAACGCTCACTTCACTACAAAACAAGTGCTCTATATAGGGTTAACAGCAGAATTTTTTTGATAATTCTTTGCATTTTGATGCACTTAAGAAAAATTTTACCCTGAGCAGCTTCAAGCAAATTGGCTCATGACTATTCATGTGTCGATGGACAGTGAGATACACCTGGAGGAAGAGCTGGTGGAACAGTGGGTGTCTTCTGGGACTGATAAAGCCAAACAGTGAAATATGGACCCATATTCCTCATAGCAAGATAGGTGTCATAAATGAGTTTTGTATTTTAAGCTAAATATTCACTCCTGTCCCTGAATGACTCTTCTCCCATCAGTGACACTGGACGTGCAGGACCAACAATACACAAACCCCCATTGTTGTTTTTTCCAGCTCCTCTCAGGTCACACAGAAAAGGAAAGCAGCCCTAATTGGCCTGCTCTTGACCTGCCGTGCTTCCTGTTAGCCTGGTGGGAAACTTTTTGTCAGATTAAGTTTGCAGCCAGCATTCTCTCCCACATTCTGATGTGTTTGATAGCCACAGGATTTTTCATACTTCCCTCCAACATGTCGGAGAGGGAGGGATACAGGAGAACAGAAGAGGGTTTGACACAGCTCCAACAAAGAGAGGATTGCAATGCAGTGACATTTTTATGTGCAATTAGCAATTAGCTATTCTGACTGTGAATACTGACATACAGATGTTTTTATGTCCGGCTGTGTGCGACCTTCAAGTCTGCAGTAACTTTTTCTTGGCCCCTTGGGGGAAGCAGATAAAAACATGTGAACACAACAGAAGATAGCTGTGCAGCCTTGCTAACTTATTAGTTCCATGGTTTAATTTCCTGGGGGTGAAATTCCCCTAGGTGGTGTTTTTGCAACATCTTAATATCCATTTTTTTTTCTACGGTGACACATATATATTTATTACTGTGTAATAGAGCAAACACTGTACTTAATTTATCCATACCCACCATGTGCATTTTCTCTCAAAACTGGACAATCTCCGCCTTTCTGATAATAAGTGGAAAAAAAACTATCCCCTCTGTTGTCTTTTTTTAAAATAAAGATAACACACACTAGTAGGACCAAATGCAGCAGATCTCTGGACCCTTTCTTTAACAAAAAATCTCTTCTTTTATTTTGAGAGGCAACAAGTACAGGACAGTATATGGCTGAACCGTGTATGGTCAACGTGCTCCTGAGGACATAACTGAGGACTGTCCACACCTCACTGTAAAGCTTTGTTTATGCTCAACACAGTGCAAGTGTGCACAGACCAAAAGTGACAGCGTCGCAAAGTGACATCAGAGCACCGGTGTCACGTCACCACTCAGTCAGGGACAGATTTTTGAGGTCACAGAGCTGGCCCCGCTTTGTCGCGGTCCAGCCAAAAATCTACAAAATGAATCAGAGAGCAGTCAGATTCAGTAGCCCCAGCCTCGAGCCTCGTTAGAGAATGATCCTGCTCTGAACTGAACGGTTCATATTCGTCAGTGCACAAATTTACACACAGCGGACTATACAGTGTCAGTTTACAATGTTTACATCACAGTTTATATCACAGTGGCTCATTAGCAAGAAAGACACAGAGCAAAAACAAAGAGCAAAAACAAAGAATTGTGTCTTTGCCATTACAAACATGACTGAATTGATGACAGATGACAGCCTCCTACTTGCAGAAGATGGTTATTTGTACAGAAAATGAAATGTCATCAGGAAGGTAGTGCGGCACTTGTCTCTATGTGCTTTGACTGCTGATAGTGAGGATTCTTTCAATACACTATTCAAACAGTGATAGAACAGAGAGATAAATTTTAAGAGTACAACTTTGACATTTTCAGATATTTTGTTTCTATGTGGATTTCAAGATTAGGATTGTATCACTGAAATCGTCATTCTTTTTGTTTACCGCAGCTGCCTCACAAAAACTTAGTTGTCCCAAGCTGCCTCCATACACATGCTAAGATTGACACAAGCTTCTTGATAAATCAGTAAATGACCCCAAGCTCACCTCTGAGTTCACCAGGGCTCTTTAACTATTACCTAAGCAGTGCTCTATCATTCAGTCCAGTCTTCAAGCTTCATGACTCCATCGAAGCCGTGGAAAGTGAAGGGCTCCAGCACGGGGCTGCAGGTCTCTTGAGCGAGGCAGGCCATCCTGTTGTGTTCACAGCTGTCCTCAGCACCCACATTGATGTAAACCCCATCAGCAGAGTGGATGGACGGGTCCTCATCAAAGTAATTGTGGGGCCGCAGCAGGACCCCACCCCCGTTGCCCACTGTTACTGTGTTGGGGATGTCCTCAGAGTGAGGGATGTGGAGGAGTCCAGTGGTCACCCAGGCAACCAGGTCCTGCAGGCACATTTTCATACACAAGCAAATTCTTTTAGCTTAGTTATCCATTTTCAGATTTACATGTGTGTGCATTATCTTATTATTTTTACATGCAGATTCCATCTCAACACACCTCGTCTTCGATGCTTTCGTTGTCTTCAATGTACTTGCTGAAGTCGATGGCCGGAGTCCAGATGTTGTTTTGACTGTACAGACTGCTGCTGGTCTGCTCTAAGTCCTTGTGCTTGGTGATAGCAACCTTATACCTGGAGCCAGAAAGAGGAGAGAGCGATGGCGGTAGAAGGCCAGCTGAGCCATGTCTGAACACCTTGTGGCTCACAGGTGATTTCAACCCTATCGCCATTCAAGAATGTTGTACTTTCTGATCAGTACAGCCACCCCTGTTGATCAACTAACCCATTCATTAACTAATTGTAGCAGCTCTGATTAGCAGCACAAGTAGAAAAGAGTCATAACATCAGAAAACTGACTCAGTAATGCCAGTTACACAGCCGTGTCTGTCTAAAGTTTGCTAACATTATCTTAACCTCCTCATCAAGTTCGCCGATGACACAAATGTGGTGGGTCTCATCAGCAACGACGATGAGGCGGACTACAGGAGCGAGGTGAGCCGCCTGGCCTTGTGGTGTGAACACAACAATCTCTCTCTGAATGTGGAGAAGATGAAGGAGATTGTTGTGGACTTCAGGAGAAGACGCCCCCAGCATGCCCCTCTTACCATCAATGGTGCAACGGTGGAGAGGGTAAGCAGCACCAAATTCCTGGGTGTGCACGTCACTGAGGACCTCTCCTGGACCACCAACACCACATCGCTGGCTAAGAAAGCGAACCAGCGCCTCTACTTCCTCCGCAACCTGAGGAAAGCTAGAGCCCCAACCCCCATCATGCACACCTTCTACAGAGGCAGCATTGAGAGCGTCCTGACCAGCAGCATCACCGTGTGGTATGGCGCCTGCTCCACGTCCTGCAGGAAGAACCTCCAGCGAATCGTGAAAGCCGCTGAGAGGATTGTCGGTGCTTCTCTCCCCTCCCTCCAAGACCTCTACACCTCTCGCCTCACCTGCAAAGCCCTTTGCATTGCGAGAGACCCCACCCACCCGTCACACAGCCTCTTCAGCCTGCTGCCATCAGGGAGGAGACTGCAGAGCCTGCGGGCCAAGACCAGCAGACTGCGGGACAGCTTCGTCCACCAGGCTGTCAGGATGCTGAACTCTCTCCCTGCTCTGCCCTCCCTCCACACAAACACACAACCTGGACTATAACTCCCTGTTGCCCCCCCATTACTCTCACACACTCACACGTAAGCGTGCGTGTGCACACACACACATACACACACACACACCCTGGACTCTGAAACGTTGCACTACCATGTACATTTGCACTACTACACTCTCTTAATGTGTCATTGTTTAGATTGTACAGCTTTTATTTATTTCCTTTTAATATATGTCTTGTCACAGAGGTTGAGAGTAACGTAATTTCGATTCTCTGTTTGTGCTGTACGTACTGCAGAATTGACAATAAAGCTGACTTTGACTTTGGCTTTGACTTAACGCTACCCACCATAAGCTACTGGAGTGTATTGAAATGATCATGTGTTAGATTTATTGAATATAAGGTCAGCTTTCCAACTTCTTTGTAAAAGCAATATATTTTCTTATTTTTCAAACCAAAAGTTATGTAGTTTTCCTTTAAAAATTACCAACAGGATCTTAAAATCAATTCTGAAACTGACAGGGTGACATATAGCAGAGTATTGTCTGCATATTGGTGAAATCTGAGGATGTTGTTTATACGTAATGGACGTACGTATGTAGCCCAGTGACAGCATATAAAGAATAGAAACTAAGAGTGGTCAGAAAATGAACCATTATGAAATTTAGGAAATGCATTCTGCCATCAGGGAGCACATGTGTCTTACTGTCTGCAAAGCCCTTAACTGGAGAAAACACAGTCTGGCTCCAGGACTTCCTTCCGTCCACAGGGAGTCTGAGCCTCTCATTGTTACTGTCCAGCCATGTTGCACAACAGTATGGACTGTGATTTTCCCTCCATTTAAACTCAACCTGCTGGAGGTCATATTCTGAGATACTACTACGAATATTTGTAAAACACATCTTGTCTAACACAATTTATAATCATCAAGGCAAAAGAAATGTTCACAATCACTAATTGTTGAGAATGTTCTTGACTTTGCAACTGTCAGGGCTCACCTGGCCCAGGACATGGCCCTCTCTTCGGCCTGGCTCTCTGGGAGGTGGTCCCCAACAAAGCTGAAAACCTGCAGCCTGTAGGAGCGCTGGTGACCCCAGCGGTTGGTTTTTTGGCTGGCGATGTGGAGATAGCGAGGACTCTTGGTGTCATAACGCAGAGCGGCCTCCTGCAGAGGTGTCACAGTAGACATTAGGGCCACAAGAGTTTCTTTTGATGAACAATTATTCATCTTAATGCACAGGCACTTTTGAATAACCCCCTTAATTTTAAACGCAATACATGTCAATGGCAGTGATAAATGAGGACAAATCAGCTAACATCCAATAATGCCATGAAAGGACATGCAGTCTTTACAAAAATAAATAACACTGTGTCTTTGCAGAGAACACTTCATGTTGTCTCCACACTCTCAAAAGTCTGAAAGAACCACTCATGGCCTTTGCAGCAGACTGTTGTTCCTGTTGTTGAAATGAAACCTACATGTAAGTGCATATTTCAAATAAGTGAAAGAAGACAAAGCCACACCTGTTCAGTTTTGAGTTGCTTCTCCACTAGCTGAGGGACCATAGCGTAGTGATCGGGCATCCATGGCATCGACACGTTGACATATTCCATGTCTTTGGTCTGGAAAACGTTCTTCACCCCTGCAGAGGAAATGATGCAAAAATGTTTGCAATAATTCTTGTTTTCTGCTGTAGACTTTTTGATGCTCCTGCAGATCTATTTCAGGTAGTTGTTTATTTTTTATGAATATTTTTATTTATTTAATTACTATTTTCACCTCATTGTTTTGGTTTTACAGCGTTAATGTTCAGCTTGTGTAGCCTGAGAATGACATATTGCTTGTCCATGCATATTTTTGCATCTCTATTTCCACATCAGCTCAGTCCACAATGGACACTGCCACTGATAGCAGGCAAAGTATTGTCTAGTTTTGACTCTATAGCAGCCAGAGAGCTTCAGACCTGCATGGGAAATCAGTCTTATCTTCTGGCTCTGTCATGAAATCCTTTGACTGATGGCTGCATCAGTTGCTCTTTCACAGCTAAACATTTATTGTGATATGATATCAGATTCTAATCTTTGTGGTAATAGATCTTTTTCTCCATGTTGCCCTGCTCTTCAGTGCTCTGTGCCCTGCACTCACCCAACACATCCAGGTCCACTTTAAAACTCATGAAGTGCGTGTGGATGTTTCCCAGCACCTTCTCCGCCACCTGGTGTCCGTGCCTCAGGCTCCCATCCACCAGGTAAGAAGAGGCGATGTAGCCGGTGGCGTGCACCTTGGCCTCCACTGATCCGGTCTGGTAGAAGATGAAATCCCACATGTAGTCATAGTTTTCTATCGCTGTGATGGTCCTAAACACCAGGGCGCTGTTCACCATCCCCCCGTAACTGTTGTGGAAAAAGTCAGAGAAGTGCCTCCGTAGGGGCTGACCCATGTTGTGCTCAAACACGCAGATTGAGTTCCTAAATCTGACCGGGGCTGGGACATCGATGTAGCGGTATGTATCCACGTACGTGGCTTCGTATGGGCAGTCCACGCCGCGAGCCAGTTCGTGCGCAAAGCGCCCTACCCCCATGCTTGAATCCAGAAACTTGGTCAGGATCATCCCTGGAGTCACTGAACCGTACACCGACATGGCCTCCTGCACACTCAGCTCGTAGGCTATCCTCTCACCCTTGAATCGCACATCAAAAACCCTCATGCCCGTGAGAGAGCTGAGTCCGAAGGCGAAGCTCCAGTCCAGGTACAGGACGTGGTTTTTGCTGATGCTGTAGCGCTTCCCCTCGGCGTAAAACTGCTGCGGGCCGATCTGCAGAGGCTTCTGTCTGGGTTTCAGTGAACCGTAGTCAGGCGACTCTTTGTAAACTATTTTCTTAATAGACCCCTTGTCATATTTCTCTTTAAGTGCTTCTACGGTGTCCACGTATTGACCGTTATAAAGCAGCCGCTCCACTCTCCAGTCGGACGCGTTCACGCTCTCATGGTTCACCAGCACCTCAAAGCCCACCGGGTGGATGTACATGCCATCCATATCCCTGAAGAAAGACACCCAGGTCTTTCTATCCCCCGATTGGACTCCACGGGGCATCTGCTCGAACCCGCTCAGCGTTTTGTCATCACGCACGTCGAAGCTCTCTTTCATGAGCTTCTTCAGTTTGGAGTAGACCTCAACCTCAAGAAACTTGAAAAGCAAGGCGTATTCCCCGACGGTGACAGTGCGCGCAGTAATAGGCAGGTCCATGTTGTACCTCTCCTTTGTGACATCTCTGTGGTGTGCTGGGTTGGGAAGGGGCCACACTACGTACTCCTTAATGTAGCCTTTTGCGCCGCAGAAGACCACCACTGTCGCCTCTCTAACCGGCTTGGCACCTTTCGCGTCCAAGTAAGCCAGCACGTCTGCTTTCTTGGGCAGGGATAGGTCTATTAAAAACAAGAAATTTTCCGATGGCTTGGTCAGCTGGTTGGTGGATATGTCCAAGTCTTTCTGCTTGAGCATGTACTGCTGGACCTGCAAGTACTCCTCCCGAGTGAGGTCAGCGAACACGAGGCTGCGCTCGTCGTGTTTGCCCCGCAGCGGGTGGACACGCTGAGTGGAACATTTGGGTGCCTTGCTGGAGTGGATACCGATCAGGATGATGTTCAGGATGATGGAAACGAGGACGAAGAGGATGAGCGCCCACTTCACTAGAGAGTTCATTCTCCGTTCTACCATTACGTACGACTTTGGAGAAAAGGAGGAGAGGAATGAGCTCTGAGAAGACTGGAGCTGTTAGGCAGTTTTGAAAAGGAACGGCACGCCCCTGAACTCTGCAGCCCCCCCCCTTCTCCATATGGCTCTCATATCCCCCTGCCCCTCCCTCTTGAAAGAAGAGTTATGGAGCTGCACAGGCAAACATGATTTTACGCACTGCCCATAAACACACACACACACACACACACACACACTTACAATAATTTTCTTTGGTGACTCTACTCTCAGTTTGTGATGATGCTTTACAGGTCGTACAGTAAATGCATTTGTGTTTCAAAGCATATAAAGTGCAACATAAAAAACACCGGGAGATGGAAAGAAAAGTGGGAAAAAACAAACACTCCCTGAAATTCTGTATATTTTGTGAACCCTGTTTTCTAGTGTTATGTTTTGATTGTGTTTATCAATCTGCATGTCCAAACACATTCATGTCAGAAACTCCACATATATCTTTTTCTGTATAAAATGGGGGGGGGGGGGGGGGTCCAAGTTACCCAAACAGAGAAGCCATCTACCAAATTATGTTTAATTTTAGTTAAACAGTTAAAGTTAGTTAGTTAGTTTAAAAAAAAAAATATTCAAGGTATATTCGAATCAACATGTTTATATGTATAATCACAAAATGTACTCCTCCTGTCACTAACCTCCCTGAATTTCCAGCAATATCACCAAGGGCATGAACCATGTGTCCTTAGAGGTATTCACTGCCTATGTTGTACACTGTAAAAAAATGCTAACTTCTATACATTTGCATATATAATTAAAAGTTGTTCGGCCTCAGAAACCCAAATCATGAACATAGTGAAAATGGAAAGCGTGCTAACAAATCCCAGGACGGTCGACAGTCCAGCACAGAGAAGCCTGACAGAAGAGGAAAAGGAGGAGCTACGAGAGACAGAGAGAGGAAAACAGCTGTGCTTGTGTGACACAAACAAACAGTATTCTCATCTGCAGCACAACGTGGAATATAGCACTAGGTTTAATAGATGGATTGAGACTGAGACCAATAGTACCGTAGCAGGAACAGGTACAAGGTAATCAAACATAAGCAGCTGACTGAAAGTTAAGGTGAAAAGTTTGGATGTAATAGAGTCAGAGCTGCATCACTCACTTCACCACAAAACAAGTGCTCTATATAGGGTTAACAGCAGAATTTTTAAAACCATTCTTTGCATTTTGATGCACTTAAGAAAGAATTTACTCTGAGCAGCTTCAAGCAAATTGGCTCATGACTATTCATCTGTTGATGGACAGTGAGATACACCTGGAGGAAGAGTTGGTGGAACAGTGGGTGTCTTCTGGGACTGATAAAGCCAAACAGTGAAATATGGACCCATATTTAACATCCTCATAGCAAGATAGGTGTCATAAATGAGTTTTGTATTTTTAGCTAAATATTTCAGTACATCTCTTTCCCTCCTGTCCCTGAATGACTCTTCTCCCATCAGTGACACTGGACGTGCAGGACCAACAATACACGAACCCCCATTGTTGTTTTTTCCAGCTCCTCTCAGGTCACACAGAAAAGGAAAGCAGCCCTAATTGGCCTGCTCTTGACCTGCCGTGCTTCCTGTTAGCCCAGTGGGAAACTTTTTGTCAGATTAAGTTTGCAGCCAGCATTCTCTCCCACATTCTGATGTGTTTGATAGCCACAGGATTTTTCACACTTCCCTCCAACATGTTGGAGAGGGAGGGATACAGGAGAACAGAAGAGGGTTTGACACAGCTCCAACAAAGGGAGGATTGCAATGCAGTGACATTTTTATGTGCAATTAGCAATAATCTATACTGACGCACAGATGTTTTTATGTCTGGCTGTGTGTGACCTTCAAGTCTGCAGTAACTTTTTCTTGGCCCCTTGGGGGAAGCAGATAAAAAGGTGTGAACACACTGACATACCATCACCTTTTAAGATGATGTGTTGAACTTGTTAGCAAACAGGTGCTCATCGACATGTCCACCTGCTGAATGTTTGTCCAATATTTACTCTCTTAGCTTAGCTCTGTCTGGTTCTTCAGCGCCTAAATGCTCCACTATGTTCTGAATGTGGGTGTCTGTTGCTTGCTGTTGTGCAGGTAGTTTACAGTGAGGTTTTGTGGCTTCTCCTCTGAAAACGGCTTTTTCAGATCTGCCCAGAGATGCTCTATTGGGTTCAGGTCTTAGTACCTGATTTTCTGTTCAGAATTGTGGCCAAATAAGCAGTAAGCATCTAGGGCATTCAATCGTTCACAACTGGACCTCGTCAGTTTGCCTTAGAAGACGTTTCGCCTCTCATCCAAGCAGGCTTCATCAGTTCATGCGCACCAGACTAGATAGGACAGCTCTAGTCCAATAAAATGGTGTTAGGTTCAAGTATTTATCATCTAAGGGCGGCCAACTGTCCAAACCAAGGATGGTATCACTCTATTGTGAGGCAAACAATCCCCCATTAAGGAGCCTTGGGTGTCAACGATGGTTGTCTGCCTCGTTAGTGTCCCATTCTTGTCATTGGGAGGCTCCTTGAGCCATGTGTGAATGGCTTTGTTGTTTATTTTCAGAGGCTAAATCTTTGAATCTCTTCGGGAGAGATGAAAGGACAGCATTGTATGTGGGAGATAGGTGGTGTCTCAGACCTCCCCCTCTGTTCAGAGATGGTTTTTCAACCTTGACATAGATGGCTTCTCGTACTCCTCTTTCAAACCATCTGTCTTCTCTGTCCCAAATATGCACACATACATACATACATACACACACAGAAACCATCTCAGATTTAACCTGAGATGCAGAAAAAAAGGTTTTCGCTAAAGGATTTAACTTTGCCATGACACCAATACAAGTCCCAATACTTGATCTGATCATGGCAACAGAATCAGCTATAAAGAAAAACAACGGAAACAGAAGGTGAACAGCTCAGGTTGAAAGTGACAACAGAACTACCCTTTACCCGGAGCAAATATGCCATTTACTGGAACTCTGCCTAAAAACCACCTATTTTCAATTTAGGGGAAGGTTTTACAGGCAAAAACATGGGTGTGCGATGGGCTCACCAGTATCCCCCATTGTGGCTAATCTGTACATGGAGAACATGGAAAGAACGGCTCTGAACTCTTTCAAGGGAACATTGGTACAGATATGTGGATGACACATGGGTAAAAATCCAAAGCCAAGAAGTGCAAGCCTTCACCAAGCACATTAACTCAGTGGACAAGAACATCAAATTCACTCGAGAGGCTGTCAAGGACATGAGTTTGCCTTTTTTGGACTGTGATGTCCACCGCTCTAGCTATTGTTAGCTGCTACAATGCTACCACAGGCCACAGGCCTAGTTGCCACATGTAACTGCCAATTGCCACACTACCATCATCTACCCCTGCCTCTCACCAACTGCACCAATTAAAGCAGGGTGTGGGAATGCAAACACTGGTTCGGGTAGGGGGTAGAAAGTTTAGAGGGTGCTGAAGGTGGAGGCCTAATCCACAGACTAGATTTAACAGCCTCTTCTAACATTTCCTTCAAGAAGCAAACAAAACAGGAAAACAACCAAAAAAGAACAAAAAAAAACAAAAAACAAGCCAACTCCGTATCTTACAACACAAACTCACCTGAACAGGCCACATGGTCCCAAAGAGAGACTCTAGCTGGCCACACCCCCACTTTATCTACACTTCCTCTTCCTGGATCTCTTCCTAATGGGAGAGAGAGAAGATGGGGCTGGGAAAGCAGAGGAGAGGAGAGGTTCGGGGAAAGCAGAGCAGAGAGATTCAAAGATTTAGCCTCTGAAAATAAACAACAAAGCCATTCACACATGGCTCAAGGAGCCTTCCAATGACGCTGACTCAGAGGATAAATACTTGAACCTAACACCATTTCATTGGACTAGAGCTGTCCTATCCAGTCTGGTGAACTGATGAAGCCTGCTTGGATGAGAGGCGAAACGTCTTCAAAGACAAACCGACGAGGTCCATTTGTGAACGATTGAATGCCCTAAAGCCTGTGGCCAAATAGTTCAATCTTTGTTTCATCAGACCAGAGGATTTTGCTGCTCGTGGTCTGAGAGGCTTTCAGGTGCCTTTTGGCAAATTCCCAGCAGGTTGTCCTGAACCATTTAGTGAAGAATGGCTTCCGTCTGGCCACTCTACCATATAGGGCTGATTGATTGAGTGTTTGTCCTTCTGCAGGGTTCACCCATCTCCACAAAGCACCTCTGGATCTCTATGATAGTGACCACTGATATCTTGGTTACATGTCCCTTCGCCTCTGATTCCTCTGGTACTCTGGCTGCAAAAAAAGCTAGACAGCAAATACAGTAGGGGGAGAGAAGATGAAGAAGATACCTGTGCAGCCTTACTGACTTATTAGTTCCATGGTTTACTTTCCTGGGGGTGAAATTCCTCTAGGTGGTGTTTTCGCAACATCTTAATATCTAAGATATTAATATTTTTTTTCTACAGTGACACATATATATTTATTACTGTGTAATAGAGCACTGTACTTAATTCACCCATACCCACCATGTGCAATTTCTCTCAAAACTGGACACAAATCTGGATCTCCACAAATTTTTGGCAGTATATATTATTTTTATAGTTATTTTGTATAAAATGTACATATAAATAGTCATCTTTTGTATTTCTATTCTGTTGTTATTCCTTCTACTATTGCCTGCTGCCTGTAACACTCAAATCTCCCCAGCTGGGGATTAATGAAGTTTTATCTTATCTTATCTTATATTACCCAGTTGCAGAGTCAAAAGAAAAAAAAATGTTTATTCATAGAACAGAAAATCTGACTGACAAAAAAAGTTATGAGCACCCCTGTTGATAGGCCAGTAGAGCCACTTTGCTGTTCCAGGCTGTGCTTATGTGTCCACTCTGGTGGTTCCAAAAAGCAGAGTTTGTGACACATAATGACAACTCTAGCTGCATTTTAATTACACAAAGTTTATTTGAGCAGCTCAAAAAGGTGGACACACAAGGGCATGCAAAATAAGAACAGGAACTACTTTCAAGTAATGAACAACTTTCAAGTACAGATCAACCTTCAAGTAAAGAACAACTTTCAAGTAAGAGGCAAAAATACAATACAAAATAACAATATAAGAAAAAATAGTGAAATAAAAATAAAGAACTAAGCTATACAGGATAAACATCTGAACCACAGGATAAACATATGAACTAAACATTCGAGCAGTTAAATATGTGCGCAGTAGTGCAGTTGTGCAAAGTCCACCATTGGAGTCCAACATCGGGATGTGTGTGAGATAAAGTGCGTGTGTCCATGTGTGGTGTAGGTGTGTAGTGAGTTCGGAGTTGTTGTGTTGCTTATTGTTTTTGTTGCCCTCCCCGAGAGGTGTTGCACTATTAGTGTTTCTTAAAAGTCCTATTTTAAGTGTCCAAGTTCACTGTCTTCTGCTGATGCTGCTCAGAGCACAACAGTTTAAATCCTGAAACTGTGAACTCCATTCTTTTTCTACTCAGTGCAGCTAAACACAGACAGACCGATGTTCTGTTCAGATTAACTGTTCAGATGTGAAGGGAAAGAGGGAGAGAACGAGAGGAAGAAGAGGTGAGATAAAGACTTAATGTATCTAATGAAGGATTACTTGTTTTGCTGTTGTTCAATTTGTAACAATGTGTGCGGTTATTGAACGTAAACCTTCCCATCAGTGTGTGTGGGGCACAAACAGCAGCCCTCTGACAGGATCTGCTCCAGTAGCAGGATCAGCCTGTTGCAGAGCAGGAAGCAGATCGCAGCGTGATCCTGACAGCTGTGCTGATATTTGTGCTGCTGTGATGCATCAAGTTGGTGATTTGCAGGTTGGATTGGCTGCAAGTGTTGATTAACATGTGTTTTTGTTGGTCGGGCAGGTGGGTTGGCTCGCATGATGGTTCTGGTGAAATCCAAGTGTGTGTGTGTGTGTGTGTTTTCTTCTTAACTGAGGAGCTCAAGGGCCCGTTGTCACTAATTTACACCACTGCTTGGTGATAAAAGAGAGTCCTCTGATGCAGGCACAGGACATCTTGTCTTCTGCTTCTGGACAACACGCCACTCTGACCTTTGACAAAAGTGAACTTTTTTTTTTTTGCTGTAGTTTAAATTTCTGTTTCTAGCAAATCAGAAGCTAATTTTTTACCTTACGAAGTAATGTTAATCAATAATTAATAATCTTGTGATGGCAGCTGACCTGAGAAAAACCCTCTCTGGGTTTAGGAATGTTAATAGACTGCTGGATGGATAACTGCACTGCTCAAGTCGTAAACACACATAGAGTGCACACAGTGGTCCCACACCCATGGACCCATGGATCTTGCACATCTATTTCAAATGAACATCCGGGAATGCTTTCCTTCAAGCACACTCATCTGTTCCCACTTATGCTTTAGAAATGGCTGTTTAGATTGACCCTGTGCTCTCCTTACATTCCAGCGTTTTTCTCAGCCTCAGCTCCAGCTGGTCAGCTCGTCATATCCCCCTCCCCGTCCCGTTCTCCCAAGGGCTCATTTATACTTCCACAGTTTGTTTTAGTGTTAACTCATTTCAACTGGAGCTGGAGCAGGAGTAGACTTCTCTTACAAATACCGAAAGTCCCCAGTGTCTCTTCTTATTATGTTCAAGTTATATAACATGTTAGGACCAATGGTTTTCCTTCCTGTTAAAGTTTTAATCCTCCAAATTTGAATGAAATCAGACCCAGTTTTTGATGCTATGTGTGTTACCTCAGGTCGGTAGTTCCCTCAGCTGGATTTAGGCTGTTTCAAAATTCTGTTTGCACAATCTAGTGTCATGAGACATGAAATTACCCCCCCCCCATCCATAAATCTTCTGTCAAATTCCAGAGAAGAACAGCATGAGCGCACATAGTGAGCTTTTTTCCTTTGAGAGTAGATGTTTAAACTCACAAACAACAGTAGCCAATGATTCATGTGTTTGTGGTTATTTGGCACAGTTAGCAGTGCTAACACTTTGTTTCATATGCTGTTTATGCTTCATGATTATTTATCTTAACATCCATTTTTGTTTTGGACTGAGTCTGTGTGTCTGGGTGAGTGTGTGTGTGTGTGTGTGTGTGTTTTATGACAGACTAAAACCAAACCAAGCCCACTCAGGGTTTTACTTTGGTGTCTCATTGCTTGTTGAAGAGACATTCTGTCTTCTTTAGACTCTTTAATAAAATCATGAACCACATATCTGTAAAGTTTATTTAATTATGCCCACTCGAGAAAAAAGACTGTTACTTGGAATTTCGCTTTCCTTTAATTGATAAGGACTGAAAAACATCTTCCACTCCAACTTGACCTTCATGTGATTTCTAATCTTGCCTGATAACCAGTTCTAACCAGTTTGCTGAATACACACACATTGGCTTTGTAATCTAGCCAGCTCAAGATGAAAAAAATGGAAGAGTATCTGCTCCCTGACTTATCAGAGCGAAGACTCTTTCATCTGATAGTGCTTTGCTTGCTTACAGGACCTGCTGCTACTTTTTCGTGAACTATTCCAATATTAACGTTTTACTTTCTAAACCAGTTTATTCCCGACTCGACTCGACTTGAAAAGGTAAATGTCTCTCTTCCCTGTCATCAAGCAAAGCCAGCACTGAACAGCATGTTTATGTTCACAGACGTGTGAATGTGCTAAATATTCTTTTAAATAGTAATATTTAAAAGAATATTTAAGCACACTGTAAAGAGAACAGGAGCAGTCACCACTGACTGAACTCTGATCCCTTTCCCAAAATGTTAGGAAGCTGAAACAATCAATAACTGACACTAACCATGAAAACACGGCTCTCTCTCTGTCTCTCTCTCTCTTTCTCACACACACACACACACACACACACACACACTTAAATCATTCCTAAGATTTTTCACTTCCTCTTGATGTGATAAGAAAATCTCCCCTCCCATCTTCCCTCCACTTTATCTTTTCCAACTCCCCTTCACTGGCAGCAGTCTGCCGGTTTAGATGTAGCTGTATTTATTTGTTGATATGTTATTTATAGCTGTTCAGTTATAAACATCCACGCCTAAAAAGGAAAAGCATACAAGCCAGGATGAGATATGTTGGAAAAACCGCAGTGACTGAGAATCAAATGTTCAAGAAATATAGTTTCAAGGTGGGATGCTGCTTCAAGGAACAAAATGTTGTACTTTATTGTATTATTCACTTTATTATTCCTTATTTTAACAACTGTAATATCGGGGAGGGGTATCTGTCAACGACAAGATTTAAGAAGTTCAGAATAGGTGATGAAGGCTTGTGAAGACGAGGGATGTGACATCCCAGTCGCAGTAAACACACACACCACTGCCTCCTCATGCTCGCTGCATCGACACATTTCACCAACTTCACAAAGTATAAATACTTTTCCTTTTTCTATAAATTTTTTCAGTCCTAGTTTTAGATTTTAGTTCAGTTTCAACTGGAGTTGAGGCGGGGGCAGGTTATGTGGTATGTGCTTGAATCTGTGGTTACCAGGGTGCCCCAGCTTTAACTGCTCTCAGATGTAGCTGAACTGGAGCAACCAATCCTGTACCATCCCTACTGCTGCAGCTGCCGCTTCATAAAGTCTGGTTATTAGTCTGGTTATTAGCTCATCATGTTACCAGCTTCACTTCACTTCCATGAGTATGAGGCACTCATTAGGGAAAACTTTAACTTCATCCACGTCCCTCTTTTTACCTGTAAAAACTGTCAGATTGCTCTCATCTGTTTAGTGCTAAGTATAACTACTGTTAAAACCTCTTTTCTTGAAATACTGTGACTTTTTTCGAGTTATGTTCACCACTGTGCTGAATCACCTCTTCTTTTAACACTCTGTAAGTGTTTGGGACACTATTTGCCAGCGCAGTCTGTCACAGAGGGGTGAACCCCTCCCCATCTTTACTTCAGAGAGACTCAGCCTCTCTGGGATGCTCATTTTATACCCTCATCATTTTACTAATTTACCTAATTCCTTGTGTTTTCTTTTAGCACTTCACAACCAGTAAGTCTTTTGTTGCCACTGTCCCGACTTTTTTGAATGTGTTACTGGCATCAAATTTTGAATGAGCATCTAATTTTCAAAAAAACAAAACACATCATCCCAACTTTGTCGGAAATGGGGTTGTACATCCGAGTAGCTCTGAAACACATCTGAGCAGACACTTTTTGAGATCAGGATGAAACCAAAGGCTGGAGCATTCATCTCCACTCTGCACAGGGAAACCTGCACAGAGGTCACGTTTCTGTTTTATTTTTATATATTTGAGACTTTGGGTGATATTTATTAAGCCTGTCAGCAAGTGCCACATAATTTTGTGTGAAGGTTGTCATGCACGTGCCACCCCCAGGAGGGGGTGCTTCCTTGGGGTGGCCAGTAACTGTATTAGAGCGGCCTCGGAGGCCCCTTGCAGCGCCCCCGGCCATACTAAGTCATTAAACACACGTATCACACTAACGTCTGCGATGGCTGGAACTACTTCTCTTTGGTGAGGCATCTGATGTTTACTGAACCGAACCTTGTAAACCTAAACCTAACCAAACTAAAACCATTTCACAACGTTAAATTGTAGTTACCAGATGTATGAGTGTGTCACTGGCAAACAGCCTACTCTGTCATTTAGGTGTGAGAACATGTTACTTTGAGCACATGGAAGGTATATGGGAACATTCGTATTCACAGGGTTCTTGATCTGTTCTTGGAGGATGGCAATCCAATGTGGTTGAGGCTGGCTGAGTTATGTTAATTTGGTAAAGATCTTACAAATCACCCACAGACAATCCTTTGTTTCTTCCATAATAAGAAAGCACTGTGAAGACAGGATGGCTTTACTACATTTCTTGAATGAATAACATTTACTTTAATGTCCTCCCTTCTTTCCACTGTGGAAAGAAGTGGGAGAGACAGAGATATACAAACTGTGTGCAGTAGATTTATGTCTGCAATGTTATTAGCTGAACCCGTGTGCTGCAGTCTGTAACACTCCTCCGCTCTGTCCTTTTACAGAGATAGAGAGTGCAGCGTCTGGTCTTTCTCCACAATACTTTTGTCATTTTAACCTCAGAAAGCTCCCGCTGCTGATTCATATCCACAAAACTGTTTACACTTCAGTTTATTTCCATCTCCAGAGCCAGTCCTGGGTGTCTTACTTGGGCTGGATACTGTAGGTAGTGTTTTATCCTCAGCAGGTTTGAGGTACTAGAAAACAGATGAGATGATTAGGAGCTGTAACCTGCCTTAGCACATTGTGACAGGAAGAGGGAGCTGCTCTCACATAAGAAATAGAGCCACAGCTTTTGGAGATTCTCTACTTGCAGAAGGTGGAATAATAATTTCCTGCATTTTTTATCCACTTGGATTTAATGTTCAGCTTTGTGCTGGGATACAGTATACACATCAATGTGTATGTATTGCACTTAATTTGGCCATTACTGATGCCTGAAGAAGCTAGCCAAAGCACCATTCAGTATTTATTCAGTTGTTTCACTGATCCAGATGAAAGCCCAGTCCTGGAGCATGTATGCATGCAGCACGCTCTCAGTGTGAATGACACAGACAGGCCTGGTAAAGAGACAGACTGGGCTAGATGGCTCACAGGGATTTGTCCTGGTAAACCCAGTAAACCACACCACTGACTTTTTGTAGTGGTCAGTCTGTTGGTCAGAATGAAATAGCTTAACAATTATTGGAGGTATTGCCATTGCTTTTGAAGTTTGGTTACAGACATCCTCCTTCACAGAGGATGAAACCCTGTGACCTCACTGACAGCCCTTTTCCTGTTTGGTTCCTGACCACATATCTATATAACTATTGGCATTACCTTCAGCCTGAGCTGTACTTTGTGTTTAGTGCTAATTAGCAAATTTTGGCATGCCTGAACATGTTAAACATTATACCTGCAAAGCATCAGTACATCAGCACTGTGCAGCCTCATAAATCTCCGGGCAGAGGTGTGTTCACTGTGAGAAAGTTTCAGAAAAGCCATGCTCACTCCACAAAATATAGGCTACACTACAAAATGGCCTAAAGGAGGATGATGCAACACGATAATGAAAACGCTACCGTACATCAACTGTACAGCAAACTTGCTAAAAAGCCATTGTACCTGGCTAGACTGAACTCAGCTCCATAGTTAGGGCTGTAGCCGACAGGTTGATCAGGAATACAGCATGAACTGGATGAAACTGACTAATCGCCTCTGTGGTTATTTTGAACCAGGTACACTTGAAAACTCCCGAGAAACACCTCCAGAAAACAATGCATCTATTCTGAATAATCCTGGTTTTTATCATGCCTGTTATCTCCAATGCCAAAGCTTTTACCTCGTGCATTGCTGTCTGCCACAGCATTGTGGTTAAAACTACCACTGCAGTCATCATATTCACAGCATAAAGGCTGGACTGAACCACAGATCACATGTATGAAAACATCCTGTATTTAAATAGAAGTAAATAAGTCAAGCCTGTTGCTCCACATGGCAAGCATCTGTTATGAAACTTAAATGGCATGCATGGTATACAAACACACACACACACACGCACGCGTGCACACACACCATTGTGCTGCACCTAGCCTTTTTTTAATGTACAACAATACCTTATTTAGTCTTTGGACTGGGTAGCAGAGACAGAAGGCGGAGCTATACTTGGAATGAAGGAATGTACCACAAATATATCAGCCCACTGCTTCACTAATAAGCAGTGCAACTGAACGCTCGTGGGTAAGTTCAGTTATCCATCAACATCAGTCAAGTGACGTGTTACATAATCAGCCGGATCACGTGAGCTGAGGTTCATGGTTTGTGTTTTTCGATAAGTAGCCCACATATGAAAGGCCCAAGGGCTCAAAGGAGTCAGGACTCAAATGCAGGAGACCAAACACAGTTCCAACAAAAAGCGAGCGCTATGGCTGATTTATTTACAAAAAAACAAGAAGGCAATACAGGCAAAAACTCAGGGCTCAGAGGTGTGTCAAAAGCAAGAACAAAAATCGCTAAGGCTTTCAAAAGAGAACTAAGGACGCTAAGGTATCAAAGGCAATTCACTACGTAGATATTTTTAGCAGGACAGATAGCAAGACAAGAGACGGGGCACATGACGTACAAGACAATCTGGCACAAGACAAAGGGAGACGCCGACTATATATACATGAGGTAACAATGAACAGGTGGAGACAATCAGGGCGGGGCAGACAATCAGACAAGCGGGAAGCACATCAGGAAGTCAGGGTCTGAAACGAGAGGAGAGTTAGGGTTCACAATAAAACAGGAAGTGCCCGACAAGACTAAACACTGTGAACAGACACATCAGACACGGCGGGACATGACAGTACCCCCCCCTCTAGGGCCGACTCCTGACGGCCCAGGCTCGTTCTGTTGGCGTCTTTCAAAGTCAGTAATAAGAGATTAGTCCATCACAAAACTTGCCGGCACCCATGACCTCTCCTCTGGTCCGTATCCCTCCCAATCCACCAAATACTGAAAGCCTCGGCCCCGACGTCGTGCCGCGAGGAGTCTTTTGACTGTATAGACGGGGCCTCCATCAACCATGCGAGGAGGAGGGGGCGGTTTGGTGGCGGGGACCAGAGAAAAGAATGCGCTGACAGCGTCTCACGAGAGCGTGAGCAGATGGCACAGCGACGTCATGTTCGTTCACCTCGAATAGCGGGGGTTGGTAACCGTAGACACAGTGGAATGGTGACATGCCTGTTGCTGTGGTAGGAAGTGTGTTATGTGCATATTCAACCCATATGAGATTATCAATCCAAGAGGTCTGATTCTGGGAAACTAGACATCGCAAGCATGTCTCTAACTCTTGGTTAAGTCTTTCAGTTTGCCCATTGGATTGGGGGTGGTAGCCTGACGTCAGGCTCACTGTGGCCTCGAGTGACTTACAGAACTCCCGCCAGAACATGGAAATGAATTGAGGGCCCCTATCAGAAACAATGTCCTTGGGTAGACCGTGGATCCTAAACACCTCCTTGAGGAGAACTTCAGCCATTTCTTTGGCTGAGGGGAGTTTAGCCAGAGCAATGAAATGAGTCATTTTGTTACCTCGGGAAGGGGGTAGTCCGGTCACGAAATCAATAGAAAGGTGGGTCCAGGGTCTTTGGGGCACCGCCAAGGGCTGGAGGAGTCCCATCGGATTCTGCTTGGGCGTCTTGTTTCTGCAACATACTTCACAAGCCCGAACATATTCCAGAACATCACTTCTCAATGTCGGCCACCAGAATCTTTGATGTACCACATATAAAGTGCGTTTGACCCCAGGATGACAGATAAGCAAAGATGTGTGTGCCCATTGAATTACTTGGGACCGCAGCGGAGCCGGTACGAACAACCGATCGCTGGGACACCCTGCCGGGGATTCTAATCCCTCATTGGCCTGTTGCACATCTTTTTCTATTTGCCACGAAACCCCACCTACCACACAGTTCAGTGGTAGGATGGTCTCAGGTTCCTTGGCGGCCGGTTCCGGTTCGTACAATCGAGACAAAGCATCGGGTTTGACGTTTTGTGAACCCGGACGAAATGAAATACTAAACCGGAACCGGCTGAAAAAAAGAGCCCAGCGTGCCTGTCTTGAATTCAGTCTTTTAGCCTTTTTGATATATTCAAGATTCTTATGATCTGTGAGTACCACAAACGGATGCTCGGCCCCCTCCAGCGAATGTCTCCATTCCTCTAAGGCTGTTTTCACCGCTAGTAGCTCTCTGTTTCCCACATCATACCTTCTTTCTGCAGGTGACAACTTACGGGATAGGAAGGCACAGGGATGAATCCGGTTGTCCTGTGCGCTACGCTGGGATAGGACCGCCCCCACTCCCTCATTAGAGGCATCAACTTCGACTATGAACTGCCGCTGTGGATTGGGCACGGTGAGAACGGGTGCTGAGGTGAAGGCAGACTTTAGACGCTGAAAGGCGTCTCCAGCTTCAGAGGACCACTGAAAAACGGACTTAGCAGAAGTTAGTTGGTGGAGAGGTGAAGCAACCGTACTGAAGTTGCGGATGAATTTACGGTAAAAGTTGGCAAAACCGAGAAACTGCTGCAGTTTCTTACGGTTGGATGGAACCGGCCAATTCGCTACCGCGCTCACCTTCTCTGGGTCCATCTGGATCTGATTCTCAGAGATAGCATACCCCAAAAACCCAACTTGGTTGCTGTGAAATTCACACTTCTCCGCTTTCACATACAAATGGTGTTCCAGTAGGCGGGACAGCACCTGCCGTGTGTGGCGCTTATGTGAGTCTATGTCCGGGGAGAAGATCAATATGTCGTCTAAATAGATGAAGACAAAGTCATTTAGATAGTCTCTAAGCACATCATTCACATACCCCTGGAACACTGCAGGCGCGTTGGTGAGTCCGAAGGGCATGACCAAGTACTCATAGTGGCCGCTGGGGGTATTGAACCCGGTTTTCCACTCATCTCCCTCACGGATGCGAATCAGGTGGTAAGCGTTCCGGAGATCTAGCTTCGTGAACCAGCGAGCCTGTTGCAAAGGTTCAAAAACAGTGTTCATTAAAGGCAGAGGGTAACGATTCTTTACTGTGATATCATTTAAGGCACTATAATCAATAAAAGGTCGGAGGGACCCGTCTTTCTTCTCCACAAAGAAGAACCCTGTCCAGCAGGCGATGAGGAAGGACGGATAATGCCGGCTTTCAGAGACGCCTGAATGTAGTCGTCCATGGCTTTACGTTCCGGTCCAGATAGGGAGTAGAGCTGGCCCTTGGGGATAGGAGCACCTGGAAGTAGATCAATGGGGCAATCAGAAGCCCGATGAGGCGGCAGAGAGGTGGCTTTCTCTTTATTGAAAACTTCCTTGAGATCCCAGTAGCATTCTGGCACTTTAGCCAAGTCGGGATAGCGCTCCTCCGCTCCCTCTGCTGGTCGGACCGAACGCTGCTTTGGAGGGTCATGACTGTGAACAGACTCAGAAAACACATTACTCTTGCTCCCCCCCCCCCACCCCTGGATTTTCCCCGTTACCCAGTCTATTTGAGGGTTGTTGTTCTTAAGCCAGGGGTAACCTAAAATGAGGGGGTGATGGGCAGAATTAAATAAATGAAAACAAATAGTCTCTTGATGCTTCGCATCGACAGTCAATTCACAGTTTTCCGTGATATGAGTTACTTGAAAGAGGAATCTGCCGTTTAAGGCACTGGCGTTGAGAGGCTTGGACAGTTTTCTGACTCCAACTTGATATTTTCTGGCTAATTGCCAGTCCATAAAATTATCATCAGCCCCTGAGTCTATGAGGGCTTCGAGCTCTATCAGCTGGTTATTGGCACGCAGAATTACTCTGGTCAATATGCAGGGAGCTTTAGACAAGTCATTAGCACGGCTCACCACCTCCCTCGTTTCAGCTGGTGAGCCCTGTCTTTTACCTGACAGTTTACCACCTGGTGGCCCTGCTCCCCGCAGTAGAAGCACGCCTTTTCTGTGACGCGTCTCATCTTTTCCTCCGGACTCAATTTTGTCCTTCCCACCTGCATGGGTTCTTCGAGACCAGTAGATGGCGGTATCGGATTAAGATTCCGATCCCGCGGAGGAGGGGCGCGCTGTCCCCCCGCAAAACCTGAATGGCCTCTCCAACTCTCCGTCATGGGGAACGCCTCCCTTCGGCGACCTCGCTCACGCTCGCATAGCCGTGAGTCTATGCGAACAGCGGTCGAGATGATGGATTCCAAGTCGGGCAGCAGCTCCAACGGGGCGAGTTGGCCCTTTATGGCGTCAGAGAGTCCATGGATGAAGGCGTCATTCAGGGCTGGGCCATTCCAGCCACTGTCGGCTGCAAGTCTGCGGAAGTCGATGGCATAGTCTACCACACGGCGCTCGAGATGCGTCCTTGGCTGGGGACTCATGGTCAAAAATAGTCGTTATTGTTTTAGAAAACACCTTAGCATCATGACACAAGGCTGACCCTCTGGCCCACTCAGCAGTAGCCCAGGCTGCTGCCCTCCCTGTGAGGTGCGAGATTATGAATGCGACATTAGCAAGTTCAGTTTGATACGCACCCGGATAATGTTTAAAGTGGAGGTCGCACTGCACCAGGAAGGCCCGGCAATCCCCGGAGTCTCCGGAGAATTTATCTGGGGAGGCGAGGCGTGGGGCTCCCTGGGTCGGACTGCTGATCGGCTGAGCACTGGCCGCCGGTTCGGCGTGGGTCGCGGCAGAGTGAATCTGAGGGGGATCGTCCAAACGGTTACTGATTTTCAGGAGTTGTTCGGTGAGTAGGTTTACCTGACTCATGACCGTGTGTTGAAGCTCCTGTTGTCGGTCGGCGAGTGCCTTGACCCCCTGTTGAATGCTCTTGAGTTGATCCTCATGTTGATGGAGGAGACTTACTTGGGCAGACAGGGCATTCCAGAATTGGTTTGGCTCCGCTGAGTCCATAGTTGGCCAGATTGTACTGAAAGGCCCAAGGGCTCAAAGGAGTCAGGACTCAAATGCAGGAGACCAAAGACAGTTCCAACAAAAAGCGAGCGCTATGGCTGATTTATTTACAAAAAAACAAGAAGGCAATACAGGCAAAAACTCAGGGCTCAGAGGTGTGTCAAAAGCAAGAACAAAAATCGCTAAGGCTTTCAAAAGAGAACTAAGGACGCTAAGGTATCAAAGGCAATTCACTACGTAGATATTTTTAGCAGGACAGATAGCAAGACAAGAGACGGGGCACATGACGTACAAGACAATCTGGCACAAGACAAAGGGAGACGCCGACTATATATACATGAGGTAACAATGAACAGGTGGAGACAATCAGGGCGGGGCAGACAATCAGACAAGCGGGAAGCACATCAGGAAGTCAGGGTCTGAAACGAGAGGAGAGTTAGGGTTCACAATAAAACAGGAAGTGCCCGACAAGACTAAACACTGTGAACAGACACATCAGACACGGCGGGACATGACAACATATAAACACAGCACAACTTTATGCAGATACAGAACAACTTTCCAGAAGTCTCTCCTAGAAAGGAGAGGTTAGATGTGCAGTTTGTTCGAGAGGGGGAGAAAAATAGAGCTGCTAAGTCAGGGAGAAGGCAGGTAGGTGGCTGCCTGGTAGGGGCTGATGATTGGCAAATGCAGGTCGACTTGGGAGGAAAGCTAGTTGTGCCCCAGGAAATAGTTTATAGTAATCTAAGGCCGGACATTGTCTTATGGTCCATGAGTAAAAAGACTGTGTTTGAGTTAACAGTCCCTTGGGAAAATTCAGTGGAGGCAGCTTATGAAAGGAAGAAGACTAAGTATGCAGATTTAAAGACAGAATCTGAGCAGAGGGGATGGAAGACCAGGGTCTGTCCGGTTGAAATGGGGTGTAGAGGTTTTGTTGCAGGGTCAGCTGTTTCACTGTTGAGGGAGCTGGGAGTGCATGGGCAAAACTTAAGGAAGACAGTGAGGGAGATGTCAGATGAGGCTGCTAGGTCTAGTCAGTGGATATGGATCAGGAGAAATAATAGTAGTTGGGGGGTGAAATAGGGACAGTGAGGGAGGGGGGGGGGGGAAGAGGACATGCATGCCTAACCCGGCGGGAGAAGAGGTTAAAGTCTGAACAAGACACCTCTCCTCTGCTCTGCTTTCCCCGCCCCATCTTCTCGCTCTGCCAATAGGAAGAGAACCAGGAAGAGGAAGTTTAGATAAGGTGGGGGTGTGGCCAGCTAGAGTCTCTCTTTGGGACCATGCGGCCTGTTCAGGTGAGTTTGCGTTGTAAGATACAGAGTTGGCTTGTTTTTTGATCTTTTTGGTTGTTTTCCTGTTTTGTTTGCTTCTTGAAGGAAATGTTAGGGTTTGTTTTCCTGCTTTGTTTGCTTTTTGAAGGAAATGGTAGGGTTTGTTGCTTTTTGAAGGAAATGTTAGAAGAGGCTGTTAAATCTAGTCTGTGGTTTAGGCCTCCACCTTCAGCACCCTCTAAATTTTCCACCCCCTACCCGAACAAGGGTCTGTATCCAATCCCTACTTTCATCTTTTGACTCTACCTCTTTATTTTCTACCCCCTACCCGAACCAGGGTTTGTATTCCCACCCCGCTTTTTTGGTGCAGTTGGTGAGAGGCAGGTGTAGATGATGGTAGTGTGGCAATCGGCAGTTACATGTGGCATCTAGGCCTGTGGTAGCATTGTAGCAGCTAACAATAGCTAAAGCGGTGAGAGTATGATAGTATCTTAGCAGTTAGTATTGGTAGCTAGCAATTAACATTAACAGTATAGGTGAATCTAGCTTTATTGTCTTCTTCTGTTCCTCTTAGCAGGTAGCGGTTAGCACGTAACATTAGCTAAGTGGTAGCATCGGAACTGTACTGTCTTCTTCTGTTCTTCTTAGCGGTTAGCATTAGCATTAGCAATAGTTAAATGGTAGCATCGGTACTGGCCACTACCTGGAGCATCTCTGGGTCAGTTGAACGTGGCGGTGCTGTTTGGATTGTGTAGGAGCAGTGTGAACTGGCACTAGGGGGGGTGACTCTGGGACGCCGGAGTTCACTGCCTAACCTCCTGGAGGTGTAGTGGGACTAAGTAGGCGAAACACTGTTGAAGGGAGGTTTCCACCTGATGACCCCCAGAGACGTGTTAGGAATCACTGCTCTTTGGCATGTATAGAGGCAGATTAGAGCTCCAAGGTTCTTCACTGAGAATGAATCCTCTTTTTGAGCACAAGTATCTTGTGTTTAAATTAACTTAAATGAGATGGCAAGCTCAGACTGAGTTCAGCTGGAGAGCAAAATATGGTGAATTTAATGAAATTACATAAATACATGAAAGTAAAGTAAATGCAAACAAAATCACTGTCACATATATAAGTGTGATCGGAAAGTAAGGAGAAAATAAGTAATATAAATAAGTCAAATATTATATCATATATTTCACTGTCATTTACTCACAGAATGCATAAGTCTAAATGCAAGTGTTGGATAAAACACTGAACTCTGAGCTGTCTGTTGCTAGTGTTCCTTGTCCTTCTTTAACCCTGGTTTTTGGAAGCTCCAGGCATGGCTCAACTGTTATCTGGGACTGATAACTGTAAAAGGGCCACACTGGATTCCTACAGTGGCTTAGCCCAGAGATCTGCCTGTCCCAGTTTTGAGTCATGATGCCGTCAGTAGCTTCTTGCTTTAAAGGATATTGTGGTTGACGGGGTCTGTAGTTGCATTTGTGGGTGATCCCCACTGGTTCTGCATTTTTGATGAGGCCAACGTCATGTTTCCCCTGCGCCCACAGAGTTTTTGGAACTTCCTGTAAGGCCGGGATAGCTGCAGCTTCTGCTTCAGACATAAATGTGTGTGTTGTGGTAAAAACCAGGGACGTCACTAGGTTTTAAGAACAAGGGGGGCTTAGCCCCCAAGAGATGCACAGGATGTGAGTGAATGTAGTGCAAGTACAAAACTTCAGCCAACAAAGACTGAGAAATTACTCATTATTATTTCAGTCTGTGTTTAATACAGTACAACAACAAACAGAGGTTTGCATAGTAAGTGTGTGTACATCACTGACGAAAAAATGGCTATACTTGCGAGTTACTTGGTGGATGGAAGCATCAAAGAAGGCCGTCTGTTTTTAAGGGTGGCAAATCGGTCTATCACTCTGTTGTTGTGACTCAGATGCTGAAGCTCGTCTTTTTCCACAGGCTTGATTTCCTCTCAGATAAAGCAGATGCTTTTTGACACAGGTATGGGTTACAGGCAATGTGGACATGGAATAGGCATGGTTATACACACCTGATTTATCCTCTAAGCCAGACATGCAGGGTTGCTGGACACAGTGACCCCTACTATTCTGCTGCTAATTGCTGGCTGTAACTCCCTGGGAAGGTTTCATATCACCAAGAGTTATAGCTCCAAAAGACATTTTGGGTGGAAAAGTTTGTTATTGCATGTTATAAATTTTCACTAAGTTTCATTGTCATTTGTTAGTTATGATGCTGTAATAAGCCCATAATTGCAATTGTCATTGACATCACTGATCTGTTCAGAACTATGAAATTTACTGCAACTAATCACATCAAACAGTATTGTTATCTTAAGCAAGACAATGTGCAACATATCTATACTTGAAGCTAAAAAGAGATAAGACAGATACATGAAGTCGTACAAAAACACATTTTTTAGTCTTGGATGTAAGAACAGGTGGTGCTGGAGATGAGCAGGAGTAAGCTGATGATACTGAATATATTCATGCTGATGGGTGGATACTTTCATAACCAGAGTTGGCAGAATGATTCTTGTACAGTACAAGAAGATACCAGTGAAATGAACAGTTCCAGTGTGCCTCAAGTCTGGGAGAGGTCTAGTGGAGGTCTGGCAACTTTCATTCCATGTATATGGAAGTATATGGAGGTATAGTTAGCACTGGAGTGGAGGAGGAGGAGGAGGCATTAGTGCGTCCATCCACAAATGTTCCTAACAAAGCATGCTGTTTAATAAGGCCTAGTTAACAATGTGGTGTGTGCAACGCGAAAACAGTTGAGACAATAAAAATGCACCTGCAAACAGCTTTAAAATATGAAAAATGTTGTTCCCCCAGCTCCTGGCAGACACGAGAGGGGAACACTTGGTAATAAATGAAATTTGTTATTTGTTGCAAATTCCACTTCAATTTTTTTAAAATACTCACTAGTACACACTAATCAACCCTTCTTAAAGGATAACTTTCGTTTTTTACAACCTGGACTTTATTTGTAGCATTAATTATGACCATTTAGACACCCAGACAACTTTGGTGGCATTTGGAGTCATTTTGAAGAAATTAGCCCCAGAGGAGCGGCGCGCATATCCGTATAATGCAAGTTATCGGGGCACCCGTGCGTAGCCTCTATAAACGCATAATCTGCGGCGAAACTCGTTCATATTCCAATATTTTTTAAGATATGCTGGTGCTATTCCCCTCTGAGCCCGTGGTGGCATGTTATCAACATCCAGTGTCTCTGGACAACTACTTCTGACGTGGATGACGTCATTTTCGAGCGCCGCGCGCTGCGAGCAACCAGCCACAACACGGCTAACTCTGCGGCAGTCGGCTAGTTTAGCTGTAGTTTGCGACTGTTATTTTTCACAAAATGGATGAATATTTTTCCGACTCTGAGGTGGTGGACGATGACTTTGTTTACGATGGACGTCCTTACCGTTTTGAGCCAGAGTACACGGACGAGGAGCTCGTTGAAAGGAGGACGAGGAGGCAGAGAGAGGAACAGCTGGCCAAACAACAACAAACGGCTGCGCGTCCACGAGTAGACGGTAACTGGTGGTGTTCTTGAGGACAATGTTCATCGATGACAACAGAGGAGGATATGTTCATCGATGACAACAGAGGAGGAATGCCTCTGTTGCTCAGAGTGGGACTTGCGGCCAGGAGATACGCGTCTGAATGTGTCAATACATGTCTGTATCACAACACTGGAGGATTTCCGCGCAATGATAAACTTCTGGCAAACAAAACCAAGGCAAATAAACAACCTATACATGTGTGTAAGCTACTTACTCAATCGAAAGTTGCCCATTTGGTCCTGCAGGCTTTGGCTGGGTCTTCCAGTTCCTTTTAGCCCGGTTTATCATTGCGTGGAAATCCTCCAGTGTTGTGATACAGACATTTATTGACACATCCTCCTCTGTTGTCATTGATGAACATATCCTCCTCTGTTGTCATCGTCATCCACGTCAGAAGTAGTTGTCCAGAGACACTGGATGTTGATAACATGCCACCACGGGCTCAGAGGGGAATAGCACCAGCATATCTTAACAAAATATTGGAATATGAACGAGTTTCGCCGCAGATTATGCGTTTATAGAGGCTACGCACGGGTGCCCCGATAACTCGCATTATACGGATATATGCGCCGCTCCTCTGGGGCTAATTTTTTCAAAATGACTCCAAATGCCACCAAAGTTGTCTGGGTGTCTAAATGGTCATAATTAATGCTACAAATAAAGTCCAGGTTGTAAAAAACGAAAGTTATCCTTTAACCTCATTTTGATGAGATGTATGTGTTAGAAATATAGTGCATTAATGTCCATTCAGGCCTTTTATATTCATAACTCAACACCTGTGCACAGGACAAATTCCATCCACATTTGCATGCTGATCAACTGTACTTAAGCTTATGATGTCAGTAAGTTTGAGTTACTTAATGCATTAGCCCGAACACTGTGTTGGCGGAAAATCCCAACACATTCTCATCAGAGTTTGCGTGTTCTCTCTGTGGTCATATGTGTTACCTCTAGGTGCACCTCCCATGTCGTGCTTGACATTGTATATAGAAGGGCACAGCTGAAAATAATACTCAGCAAGCCCTCCCTGGGCAAATAAAAGTTAATAAATCGTCAGCATGTAATGCACAAGTACATCGTTTATGGGGATTGCTTGTTGCACCGCTTCAGATGATGCATGTTTTGTCGTCACAGATGTGGGTTAGGGTTAGGGTTAGGGGGTTACAAAATAAAAGACTTTGTAACTGTACGTGATCTTGCTGGAAATTGCAGGCGTGTAATCAGTTTTGGCCAAGAAGTGACAAGCAGCTGCACAAGCGCAGGTTTTAACCACTCTGATGAAGTCAGCTTCAAAAATCAGAAAACACGTGCAAATAGGAAAAACCCAAGCAAATTAACAAAGCTTCTTCGTCACTTTGACAGCACGCTGCAAATTGTGACATCACAATACAGACAAATTACAGACAACACACCACACTGGGAACATGTTTTCTTAAGCTGCAGTGTGTTGAGCTCTCGTCATCACAGGTGTATGTTTTACTCACTATGACATTAAAGCTGAGAGGCTTGCCCACTGGCCTTCCCTCCTAACAAAAAGCTCAGTGTTTATAAATTGTGTTTTTTGCACCCTTCAGAGTAATGAAGGTAGTCCATCTTCAGATGGAGAAAGAGGGGTTGGTTGAGACTGCTTTCAGCCCGAGCCAATGCGGTTGTCTCGTTGGCCAGGCGGTGACTAGTACAATGAAACTCTTACTTAAAGACTGCAACAATGATCATGTGCCCTGAATGAACTTGAACTTCTTCTTGCAAAATTGCCAAACTAAAAACTTCATAAATGTTAGATACAAAAGTTAGCGAGTAGCTGGCCCAACCGGTCTGCCAGAGGTCGCTGGTAAAGGACAAAGGCAAGATGAGCGAATTTCTCGACTTCCCGTTGTGCACTCATCTTGAACAATCATTTTCTTGTCTTATCAAATGTGATGACTCAGATTGCTGCTTTGTTAGCAAGCAAAGGAGTGTTCACATCATCTACTGTCTCCATGCATCGCAGATACAGCCCAAGGGAAAGATATGTCTGGACCTGCTCACAGACGTTTAGAGTTGAAATTCTGTGACTGTCGTCCTGAAGGCGACTTCCTCGCAGGCAGTGACACCGAGTAGCTTCTACAGGAAAGAGAAGACGACAGCTTTAACACAGCTGAAGAGCCACCTCGCTGATTTACAAGAGATGTCAAGCTTTGGTTGATCTTACAGTGTGAAAACTCACTTCACCATTTTTTATATCTACTGTTGGGTGCTTGACATCTAACAAAAAGATTGACAGCTAGGTCATTTGGGCTTTCAGATTCACACTCAGTTGTGTTTAACCCCTTAACGCCGATTGTCGCGAATTCACATACCGCTTTAATCCACATTGCAGCCGAGTCGTGCATGCATTCCTCTAGTGCCGGTTTGTGCATATTCAACACACACCTAGGAAGCTTTTGCAAGCACTGGTTTCTCTTTGGACCAGTCAAAGTGAAAGAACCCCTGTTCTAATTGATGTTAAAATGCAATGGTTGTAAACCAATTTTGTGGCTGTTTTGATGAAATTAATGAATTTTGAATACACAAAAAATATGTTTTTACTGCATTTAAGCATTGAAAAAAGTGGACATATTATCAGAGCGCTCAGGCACAAGGAGGCTGAACTCAAATGCAAACTCATAGACACTCTTGGAACTCAAAAAAGGCTCAAAGCCGGTTTTAATAACAAAAATTCTCAATATACAAAATACAACAAAAGGTGTTCAGAGAAAAAGGTAACTAAAGGCGCTAAGGTTTCTCAAAAAGGCAAACAAGGAACAAAAGACACTAAGTCAAGGAGGCAAGATATTCAACAAGGTAGCTAGACAGGACAGACGTGAACCAATGACTATACAAGACAATCTGGCGAGGGACAGGGGAAAACACAGAAAATATATACACGAGGTAACGAGCAACAGGTGGAGACAATCAGGGCAGGGCAGACAATCAGACAGGCGGGAAACACACCAGGAAGTCAAGTACCGGAAACAAGAGGAAAGTTAGGTTTCACAATAAAACAGGAAGTGCATGACACAACATGGCGCCAGTGAACAAAACCTCAACAAACACGACGAGACATGACACATATACTAGCATATACTATAACCCTATTCTAGTTGGTGAACCTACCTAAATTTATATCTATTGTATGTGCTACATGAACAAACTCCTCTTAATTTACACTGTAAATAATTACCAGGATTTCACAATAGTCAACTGTAAATATTCACTCTAAATTGCAGTATTATTACTTTACAGTATTTAACTTTAATGTTCACAGTATGACACTGTAATTTAGAAGTTTACTGTAAAAACAGTGCCATCACAGTAAACTACTGTATTATTTGTTGTTTGTTGTTGAACCGCACTGAATTGTGGGACCTGCCGCGGATTTTTTCAAATATTATTAACTGTCGGTGCATGGACTTGGTACCACCCGCCCGGAGAACAAGAGAAGGTAATTCAGCCTCATTTTCCACCTTTGCGTTCACTGTATTGACATTTTAAACTAGTGTGACGTTCGTCGTATTAATTACGCTTTATTCTCTGACGCGTTTATTTCTACACAGTCAAACCGAATGACACCCACCTCACCGAAGGGACGCGAGGGACAATCACCCGGAGGATTAACACGGTTAGTTGGTTTGATTAACTGTTTGTGTGAGCTAAAGGGACGTTTTGTGTCACTGTTTGCTCCACATTTTGATTTGAGGCTGTGGCTGCAGTAACGTTAGCAAGTTAGATAGTTGGTTTGATACGGTGCAAAACACCTACGCTAACGTAAGCTTACGTTTCTCTTTCATCTTGCAAGGACCTTAAAGTCCTGGAGGAGAGAGGTATTGTGACAAGTGACGGTAGTGTTGTAAAAGGTACATTGCCATTTCAGGAGATAACTCGGGATCCCATTCTGTTGGTGGCTTTTTAGAAAATTTCAGCCAGGCTGATCATTTCTGTTGCTACTGTGAGGTAGACAAGGTGGCACTCTTAGGGCCCCCACTGTTATACTAAATAAAGCACCATTAATTGAAGACTGTACATTGCTGTAATCAATTTGTCTGTCACTCTCTCCTATCTTAAAGAACATGAATCGTGAAGACATAGAGGAAGCAATCTCAACACATCTACCTGGCCTGTCTGCTCAAACTCTTACATCCCTGCTGGAGGTGTTGAAAGAGCTTGGTGTTGAGAGTAGAGCAGACCTTGTTTTACTTGAAGAGAATGATCTAAGAGATGCCTTCGACCAATCCAGTTCTGTAAGCTGCTGAATGGCCTTAAGAATTAAGGTAAATACACATTTAGATACTGCTCTACAGAAGTTGACCAAATGCAAATTTGGCCTATGATATCAGTAAAATAGCAAAAATTGCAGAATGTAACATTTTATTAATTGACGCTCTTTTCAGCAATATATTTATGTCATGCCTCCCATTTACCAGGAACTCAGCCGTCATCCCAAAATTGAAGAAATCCTGGCTGATTACGAGCCAGAGACATCAGACAAGGCTGTGTGTGTCCTTCTACTCCTGATGGCATACTTCAAAGAGCCCAAAACCTCCATCATGCTTGAGACTGATGTAAGTTTTTAAAAAGAGAAATAAGCATGTAGTGATTGCATAAGTAAGCACACATTTTGCTGGAACAGATGTATGATACAGGGATTTTATTTTACAGCCATGTGCCACTGCCGCTGATGTACAAAGGACACAGGAGCTGCCAAGCACCCTTGCTTGATTGTACAAGGTATTGTTACTTTGATTTTAACTTTATATTTGTAGGAAAAATGTGAAAACTGTGAATATTTTATAAATGATTATGAATTCATTACATATCTTTTCTTACTGTAACTGGCTGACTGATGTTTTGAAAAGTTTCTTGCTAAATTTTATATCTTATCTCCATCTCTTCTGATTGTGATCAGCATTCCACATCTTTATGACAGCACACATCTGCTTATTTCAGGTGACCTGATGAAGCCTAGGGCGTGGATGTTGTCGATTGAGGAACGAGTGGTGATGGGACCATACAGCAACATCGTGAGCGGGTTGACTGCGCTTTTTGCCAGCTACAATCTGAATCTTCAGTACCCTGAAGACAGTTCCTGCACTTTGGAGTTTATTCAGAGGTAGGCTACAGTATAGTAATTTCAAAATTAGCATTGTATTGGATTCTTAGTTGACACCCTTTTTTACTCAAAAATGAAAATCTAAATGCACACACACACACACAAAAGAACGTAAATAGCGCCATCTACTGATGGAACAGTTATGCATCAAAATCAGTTTTTGTTTTTTGTTTTTTTACAAATCTTTGACTACCAGATAAAAATATCCCTCCCCCCAGATCATTTGAAATATTGGAAATATTTTAATTTTTGTTTTTTTTTTTCCAGATGCTTCCTGGGTATCAATCCAGAAACTGGCTCGAAGACAAAGAGGAAGCGTGAAGGGATCAACGCACATGTAAGCACTCTAATGCGCAAACTGGTAGATTTCGAGTGGCAGGCAATGTAGACGGTCGTAGAAGGTAGAATGTTTTGTTTTGTTTTGTTTTTTAAAAAACTTGTGAGTTAGTCCTTATCTAAAAAAAATAGCTTGTACCAACAATTAAAGATAATGGACCTACTGACTATGACTATAGGGGTTATGGCAATGGGCCAGTTTGCCAAAATGTTGAACTGTTCCTTTAAAACATGTCTTGTAGTGATAATAGTGTTGTACAGTTTTGCTGTTGCACATTTTAAATCGTTAGTTCTTTATTTTTGATTTTATGTAAGAGACAAAAAAATCTGTATTTCCTGTGAGTGGTTAACTGTTGCACATTTTTGCGGTTGCACATTTCATACATTTTGTAAAGGTGCTTGTATGCTTGTTCTGAATATGTTGGCAGCATGTTTGCCCAGGAAAATTTCCTGTTAAATGTAATATTGCACTTTGCACTTATCGCAAGCTTGATTAAAAAGTGAAAAAAAAACATTATTTTGTTTTCTTTTCTTTTTTGAGCATAAAGTGAGAGGGTGCAGTAAAATTACA
Organism: Chelmon rostratus; assembly: GCF_017976325.1. Classification (NCBI taxonomy): domain Eukaryota; kingdom Metazoa; phylum Chordata; class Actinopteri; order Chaetodontiformes; family Chaetodontidae; genus Chelmon; species Chelmon rostratus. The sequence goes on from NC_055674.1 coordinate 22,516,630, forward strand.
ATTTAAAAAATTGATTTTACAATATATTACACTGTTAATTAAATTGTAAAATTACAGTAAATTATTGGTTAATAATTGCATTACTTTTACAGTAATTCAACGTAAATATTTTCACAGCAATGTACTGTACTTATTCCACATTAGTTTACCGTAAGTCCACAGCTAATTACTGCTATATCACGGTAATTTCTTGGGCATGACAACCATGAATTTACAGTAAAGTGTTGTTGTTTTATTGTAAATTACTGTGGAATAATTACAGTAAAGTACTGTGAATTAATTACGGTAAATTGTTGTGAAAATATTTACAGCTAATTGCTGTGAAAGTAATGCAATTATTAACCAGTAATTTACTGTAATTTTACAGTGAAATTTATTACAGTGTAGGATCAAGTTGAAAGCAAAAACACAAAGAATTCATTTTTTAATATAATTCTAAATAAATTCAGGCGTCAAGGGGTTAATAACTGCTTGGCACAAACAACAAAGGGGAACACACACAGTCCTTCCTCACTTCCTATGCTAACATCTCATACCTAAGTCTTGCCAGATGTGTGCTGATGCCTTCAAGGGACCATTACTATCAGAAATCTCATTAATTGCAACTTTAATGACATTAACATTACAATATCTTAGAGTTTCTTACATTCCTTTGTTTAAAACCTTTATTTAAAGGATAAATAGTCCAACCAATCACAATACAACAGAGTGGCAGTATACAAATACATTATAAAGCTTTATTCTTTAAGCCCTCAAAAATAAAGTGTACCTCCAAAAATAGGTTAGATACAAGAGAAAGCAATGTACATTCAGAAATACTCATCAAACAACCTAGCATATAGTGGCATGCAGTACGTGCACTTGCCTCCAGGTGGGTAACATTGAGTTGGCTGCCAACTGGATGTGGTCTACTGGACGGCCTATCCAACCTATCCAAGGTTTTTACCTGGTGGCTTGGCTAGTTAGTTGCTTTTATGAGGATTTTAAGCTTTTAGAACATAGACTTTATTGAGGACTTTAACCCTTTAGCACTTTTACAGTCTTTGTGCAAGTGCATACCTGTCAATACTGGGATTTGAGAATAGGGGAAATTTTCCGGCGCCCCACCCTGGGCTGCCCCACCACCCTGACTGCTGTCCACATACACCTCACATTTAGACAAGAGGACACACGGTGAATTCTAACATCACCACCATCCTGGCACTGACTTCACAAGAAGTTAGTAAGTAAAAACAGAAAGTCAGTCTACAATGCACAGAGAGGAAATTTGTTGCAACCTGAGGAATCTTTGTTAGTCTAAACAAGATCTTCATCACTCTTCATGAGAGTCCACAAGAGTCCCTGAGAGGCATTCCCGTCCTCCATGTGGCCTTTTAATTTGCTGAGCATGGACACGGAGGATGCAGTCTCAACCACTACATCTGTCCACAAGGGTAGGGTAGGGTTTTCTGAGCCTGCAGAGGTCTGCAGGCAGCGGGCTACACTGTTTAACCCAGCCTTGCCCACACTATGATCAGCCTGCAGTCTTTTCCTGTGCTCCAGACAATACGCTGATGTGTTGTTTTAAGCTTCAGCTTGTTACAAACAGCTGTTATTGTTGCCTAATTTTACAGGATAATTCCATGTTTTTGAATCTTTGGCCTTGTATTTGCTTAGCCTTAGCCCTCATTCCCATCCATAACAATAACACCGTGCTCACCAAGGTGATTGGTGGGATCTTTGAATCGTCTACGTCATCATTGTCTGGCTTCCAAGGCTTTAGCTATGAATGTTTTTGATTTGCTCCTAATCTGTCTGATAGAGGGAAAGAGTTTATATAATTGTAAATGTAAATTATTTAGTTCCCAACCACCCCAATCCTTGCTGCTGCCTATGCATGAAAGTAGACAGACTGGTAGGACTGGGTAATGTCCTCTTACAAACTCAGTCAGTCCATCTGCAGCCCTCTTGTTGCATGAACGCACGACGTGCAATGCTTCTGCTCGGCAGGAAGGAAGGCGCTTCTTGGATTATTATTAGTATTTTAGTGGACCACATTGAGGGAAAAGTGACAGGTCTGCCAAGCAAAAGCACCCAAGAGGCTCAGGAACATGCTCCACCAATGACTGCATTTACTGTATGTCATGTAAGGGGTTGTAAGGGGTTAGTAACCTTTGCCCCAGGTGGTCCAGGCTTAGCCTCAGACCTTGTCAGCCCCAAGAAATGCCTCTGCTTGGAATGCAGCATCCCTGAAGAGAAATCCACTCAGGCAAGAAACACGAGCGGGTGCAGCTTTTCAGAGAATTTGTCATAAACCAGCTATTTAAGTACTGGAGAAACTGGAATTTCAACCTGATAGTTTCGCTAGATGAAGAGTCAGAGGACCCCCAAAGTTATCAGGATTCATCCTGTGAGGACCTTGAATGTGTGTGGAACATTTCATGGCAATCCATCCAATAGTTGTTGAGGTGTTAAAGTCTAGGCCAAAGTGGTGGACTGATATCACAGCTGAACTTTGGCTTTATTTTATTATTATTTATTAGATATTAAAAAGTTGTTCCCTCTTCTAATATCCATAATGCCCCTTTGTCTATTTGTCCATTATGTAACTCTTACTCTCTAACTTGTTCTCACCTCACAGCCTCGCAGTCCTCCCTAAGGCAATTCCAGCCAGTCGTGTTTTACTGCTACACTTTCGTCTTCAGTTAATGAGATTGAAGTTAAGATAGAAGCATGGTTTGCATGCCATCTTTTTTTTTTGTATAACAGCCCATTGCACGTTCCCTTGTCATATTCCATGTGAGTGCACCTCAGCTCTGAAACTCCCCGTGTTTGCCTTTGCCTTATGACCTATTATCATTATCAAGTTATTATACAGCAAACATCATAAACAACAGTGCGCACTGTGTGCACATTAAGGCTTTAAATGTAATTGTTCACTTCATCTCCCAATAGATTTCAGAGTAATTTTATTTTTATTACTCTATATTAACATCATTTTACAATTACAAAATGTTGATAAGTTAAAAAATGTACTTGAGCAAAATGAGACAATCCTGTCACCTGGATACAACGCTGCTAATTTGAAAAAGAACATTCATTTTGAAAGACATGTGATGACAGGGTTAAATCACAGAAACTCTAGCAATGAGCACTTCCTGCACTTGCCCCAACAGCCATGGCCTTGGGCTAAACAGTCAGTTTTCGTATCTCTAGATGAGCTTGACATCAGGCTGACAGTGGTGTGCCCTGCTAGTACCGATCAGGCACTGAGGAGGTAACACAGAGATGGAGACGCAAGTGGAAAAAAGGGAACAGTGGAAGAGGAAAAGGGAATATATTCTAGCATCTGCAGGCAATGTGGTTGGCCTGGGCAATGTGTGGAGATTCCCCTACCTGTGCTATAAGAACGGAGGAGGTGAGCTGGAACACACAAAGTCAATGTACTGTAATATTTGACTGAATGCTTTCACCCTAATGGAAATAGCTTTTTAGCTAAAGATTGGTTATTGTTTTCTTCATTACACCTGCAGTATAGCAAGAATAGTTGAAGACAAATAAAATGGGGATTGTGCTAAAGGAACTGCAAGTCGATAGAAAAAATCTGTCACTCTCTGTACATTCTGAGATTATTGTCTGAGAACATGAGTTAAACTAATCTGCTGTTCCCTCTTTGCAGGAGAACATGGTTAAAGTTACAATAAATACTATTGCTGCTTGTGATTGAGATAAAAAGTCATTATTCAAACCTCATTTGTAAAAGTTTATGAAAGCTCATCCCAACTCTGTCTATCGGACCAGCATCTAGCACAGGGTTAGCAGAATGAGAATAAGAAGAATAATAATGGTGGTTGTGGGCAGCAGAAGGACTCTGAAGATGCTAACTTTAATGAGAAAAGCATGAAACTGTCTCTGAATCTGTTCTGACTGAAGGACTGCCAAGGGCAGCAGTTATTTGTGCTAGTTCTACAGTTTGCACTAAGAGAAACAGAGCCAAGTTAGTTCACTAATAGCATGAATATGCGGCGTGAATAGTTGTGGTTCCACTCCAATGTGGTTAAGCAGGTTTACATTTTCACCTCAGTCCTCAGAAATATCTCAACATCTGCTTCATGGACTGCTGCCAAACTGACAGAAAAACTTTCAAATACCTGTAAAATTACTCATATTACCATCAGCCTCAGCTGTACTATGTATTTGGAGATGATTAGCAAATATTAGCATGAGCACATGCTAATCTAACATGTTAAAAACATATTTTCTTTTATCATTATTAACTGTTAAAGACTCCCAGAGTTCTCACACACCAGAAAGTCTGATTGATCGTTGATTGGATTAGAGCTGAAACCATGACTTGATTAATCAATTAGCTTATTTCTTAGATGTGTATTTTAAGAATGAATATATTTGGGTTTGGACCACAGGTCAGACAAACAAGACATCTGAGGACATCACTTTGAGTTCTGCTAAAGTTTGACAGACATTTTTCACTTTTGCTGATATTTTAAAAGTCAACAAATGAATCGATTAATCAGGAAAATAATGAAAAAAACGTTGTACACTGGATCAAACGCTGACTTAACTGACACGACTCCAGTGCTCCATGCCATTCCACAGCATCACTGGTCTCAGGTGTATTTCTGTGTCTGCAGGCGTCTTCCTGGTGCCTTACTGCCTCTTTGCCGTGCTGTGTGGCCTGCCACTCTTCCTGCTGGAGACTGTGATTGGTCAGTACACGCAGGAGGGTGCCGCCACCTGCTGGACCAAGCTCTGCCCCCTGGCACAGGGTAAGCACATTACTTCAGGTTAGGTCACTGTTAACAAAAAATTCCCAAATTTGAGTCTGTGACTTTCAAATACTGTATGTCTTCTCTGTCTGCGTGTTGCTGAATAGATACGTTGAGCATTTAAACTGAAGACACTATGTCCCAAAAAATGGAGTAGAACTAAATTATGCTGATTGTTAGTTTGGTCTTTTTGTGGGAGTGACAAAAACAGAAAATATCACCAGAAAGTTTTTGTGTTAAATTTTTCCTAAAAATCTTACTTTAATCTTGTTGTGGGGATAAAAATGATGCTGGAGGCTTGAACCTTACTCTGCGAACACCCTGTGATGCAGGACAGCATTCACACTATTCTCATTGTGCTGTAGGTGTCATTTAAGAGATAAGACTGTTAAGAAAGGGAGGCTTTTCTTATCCATGACTTCTGGTTAACATGTCTGGTGATTCTCCAACAGACAGCGACATCATCTGTGCACTTGCTGATGTAGCCAGTCACAGATGCCGCATTCCAAATCGACATTTTTTTTGCTCGTTCATGGTGATAGGTTCCTCGAACATGCGCCGGTCCGTGTGGTGAAAGCGGTCTTGTAGGGCTGAGGCGGCTCCGGCTGTCATCTGTTTCAAAACCTGTTCAACAAACAGGAACAAGCATCACAGAGATGTGGTCTGACTTGCCTACACGTGGAAGCCAGGTGCAGAGTCTTCACCAGACGTTTTTGAGCCATTTGAAGTTTAGTTTGGCTCTGTAGAAAACAAGTAGTGCCAAGCTCTTTAGCTACAGAGACCCAACAGTTCCCTCGTGAGCAAGCACTGGGCGACAGAGGCGAGGAAAAACTTCCTTTTAGGAGGCAGAAACCTCGAGCAGAACCAGGCTCTGGGTGGGCGGACATCTGCTACGACCGGTTGGGTGGGTGAGAGAGAGAGAGAGAGAGATCTTGTATCTCCTTTCAGAACATGTGCTGCAGCATTCTGGATTAGCTGGAGAGTATTTAGCAATGAACTGGGACATCCTGATGTGACAAATCCTTGGACTAGTTCTTCTACATCGTTTTGAGACAGGAAGTGCTTGATTTTTACAATCTTATGCAGGTGGAAAAAAAGGCAGTCCTTGGAATTAGGACATATATTGATCAAAGATGACTCCCAAATTCCTTAAAGTGGTGCTGGAGGCCAATAATAATGGTGAACTTGTGAGATGGATAAAAGGGATGGTACATTACACTCATATATTCCATCAACAGTGA